>NC_057805.1:458043076-458086375 GCF_018294505.1 Triticum aestivum | reverse complement strand
GTGCGTAATAAGGAGGCACTTCCTTGCGTGCAAAGATATAGCTGGTGGGTCCGAGCTGTCAGCGGGGGGAACATTTTTTTTGCGAAATACAGAGGCCCTTCCGGTGGGTCCCAGATGTCAGGTGGAGGAATCATTATTTTGCGCATAATAAGGAGGCATTTCCTTGTGTGCGGCCGTGGACCCAGCTGTCAGCCTCTCCACGTACAGTCCACTTCCGATGGATGTCGTTCGTTGACCACGTTGACCACGCTGGGCCGAGAGCACGCGGTGGGGAGTACGAGGGTTGACTGGTTCGGCTGCCGTTGCCGGAAAATAACAGGAGGTGTGGGTGAGTAGAGGGATAGACAGGCCAGGGATGCGAGTATGGTGGGACCGTGAGGCCTGCCCGGCAGCACAGCCGGCCACGGGAGGTGGGAGCAGGCGGTTCCGCCGGCGCTGGTTTGGGCGGCTGGAGCAGGAAGATCAGAGACTGAAGAAGCACGATTGCCGTTAGATTGACATCTAACGGTCTGACGCTGGTAGAGTCGATTGTTGACTAAGTTTCTTTTTTTGAGAAACCTTGTGTACGCATGAACTTAGTAGGCCCACAAGTCAGCCTCCAAATCTGTGGCAGACAACATAGAGCCCATTTGCTGAATTTTTTTATAATTTGCAGTCCATTTGCTAATTCTTCAGTAATTTATTACAGCCCATTTTCTGCCCAGGACCACGGTAAAAAAGTTCAACCTTATTTTGCATATTTCGGTAGAGTCCGAACTGTTGTAATCCCGAAATGATAAACATTTTCTTAAGAACTTATTGATTTGCGAAAAAAATCATTTTGTTTTTGTAAGAAAATAAGACGTGGGACAATTGAGTTGGTTTAAGGGAAAACCAGTGGTAAAGAAATCAGCACTGGGAGGGAAAACAACAACAAAAATAAGGATGTAAATATGAAAAGGGAACTTTATGTATTTTCAATATAATGATACGTGTATATGAATTAGTAAAACTATAGGTAGAGATTGGAAAATGGATGTAGGACATGGCGTTTCAAGAGGAAAATAGAACTGGGCTGTGTGTTTGATTCAGTAAAAAAATGCCTGCGGATGTTGCAAGACAAAATATAACTAATGCTGGCGGGCCAGAGGCCAGTAGATACCTGTTGGATCTTTGTGCCCCGTTGTCGTTATGGGCTGGGCCTTTTAAAAACAAACCAAGCCTGGGCAGTATACAGCCCAGTTGAAACTTGCTCGACCTGAAAAAACAATATACCTGCTCAACAAACGAGAGAATTCTGCAAGTACAGACTGATAACTGGGATGCAGTTGTATATTCTTTTTCATCGTGATAATAAGTGCATGCACTTGTTTCAAAAAATTTGGAGAACTGGGAATTCGAACGGCAGGTGCTTATGCTACCCATCAAATAAAAATCAGGTGCCTGAAAATTTGTTTCGAAACAAATGATTCAGCTTTATATCCATGTCGACCCTCGACATGATTGTTGGAAGCAAATGCCAAGTTCATACCGAAAGATCGTTAACAACAATACCAACTTGCGGACGACAAGGTAGTACAAGTACCAATATCAAACTAACTTATAATCTTTTTACTCCTGGCCCTAGTGTTCGTCTGGTAGAAAATCTTGTAGAGGACCAGCTCCCGCTTCTTCTCTTGCTCCAGGTCCCCGAGGTGGTACTGGTGCATCACCCAGTTGGTCCTTTGCTGGTCGAAGTTCTTGTTGGTGTGCAGCACCAGAACCTTTTTGCTGCCCGTCTGCCGGCCGTTGACCACCACCGGCAAGGTATTGCCAGTCTTGTGCCACATCGCGTGCATGCCGCACTCCGATTGTATCTTGCGATGTGTCCACGTGCCCCTTCTGAATGCCCTGGAATTGCGCTGGAATAAATGCTTGCTTAGGCCACTCAGCATGATACCTGCAGTATTGTCGAATACAGGTTTTAGTGTACGTGGTTGGCATTTTCATAACATCTTTGGCATGTTGCACTCACTTGTTTCACTTTTTATTAACTGTCAAATTTTAACTGCTTCACTAGGTTTGCGTCTAACAAGAAAAATAGAGCTATAAACAAAAAAATATGTTTGTGCAAGTAGACGGCCGATCGGTGTCTTATCTGGAAGTTTCTCAGGATGGGTGTAGCATATGCCGTGCTCGCTGTCGATGGTTGGTATGAACAAATCGATGAGAGGGTGAGATCTCGCGCTGTCAGCAGTCACTTTGGCCTCAAGGTGCTCGATCAGCTCCTGAGTCGTGGGATCAAACTTGACGCCAGCCGGCAGCACTGGCCAATCCTTCTTGGACTTGCATCGGTTAATTTCAGTTATATGGTACTCAATGTATGATCAATCGACTGTTTTAAGTGAATGATGATATGTTTTGACAGATAAGTGGTACTCCAAATCTAAAGTCCACAATACCCGAAGACGCCGCCGGGATTCTTGTGTCACCTCACGCGCAGTGTGTTGTCACGTTAATTCAATGCGTGGACATGATGAATAATTTGACCGACGTATACTAGTACTGCTACTATACTACTTACTAGTCGTATTTAGTGTCACATTTTAACCATATGTTTAACTAATAAAATGTCAATGCGTGTCACCGAAAATTATTCCATTGGAAATTATGTTGAAATACGAATAAAACGATATAATTTTTTGTCACATGCATTAACATTTAGTTAGTGAAATTTATGGTCAGAATTTGACACAAATTACGAAGGGGACAAGTAAACAAAGAGGGAGGTAGTAGTACGAGTAGCGCAATATACGATATAGAGGACTAGTACAAATTTAGAAATGGGGTAAGAAGTTACAAGGCTGTGCGACAGATTTTATAGGCTACATTAGTAATATAAAATATAATTCCCATTGAACAACACTTTCACCAACAAGTACACACTTGAAGCCTAATTGAATTATATGGATCACATCGCCCTATATAAGGCCGATTGGAGTTCCTGAGATCTCGTAGAAAAAAAAAATCCCACCCAACCGTCCCCCACCTCTCACTCTCCCCTCGATCCCGACCGCCCCCGACCCACCTGTCGCCGCCACAGAACCCCCGACCAACTCGCCGCCGCCGCCCTCCTTCCACTGCGGTGGGCGGCCTCCCTCTCCCTGAATCCACTGCGGCGGCGACGGCCTCCCTCCCCCTGAATCCACAGCGGCGGCGGCCTCCCCTCCCCCTGAATCCACCGCGGCCACGCCCTGACTCCACTGCGGCGGCGACGGCCTCCCTCCCCCTGAATCCACAGCGGCGGCGGCCTCCCTTCCCCCTGAATCCACTGCGGCCACGGCCTCCCCCTGCTTCCAACGTGGCGACGCCGTCCCGCCCGCATGCTTCTGCAGACCACCAACGCCATTCACCGGCGACAGGCTCCTCCGCGGGTCGTCTCGGCAGTGGCGGTGCCCTCCTCCCCTCGGGCCCCTCCCTTCCTCTGCTTCAATCAGGCCACCGTTGCTGCGCCACCCGCCCCAAGCGCCGTCGTCCCTCCATCTCCTCCGTTGAATCCACCGCGGACGGCACCCTGCTCCTCAACGTCGGCACCACATCCAACTCTGACCGCGGCGGCCGACGACAATGTTACAGGTATTATCGCTACCTTTATTCCCTGATTTCTCTGTAACTCCATCTCCTCCATCTCCCTGTAGTCCAGAAAAGTTTTGGACAAAAGTTAAGGTGGTTGTTAGTGCTGCAATTTAGAGATATTGACGTTGATGATTATGTAAAAATTTGAACAGAAGTTCGAAGTTTAATTAAAAAGGAAAAAAAGGGCTCCATTTTAATAAGGAAACTTAAAAAAGCCATTGTCACAGGGCCGACCATGAAGATCTGATATTGAGAAGGTCAGGTGCATGATGCATCTCCGGCCATCGCCTTCCCACCTTTGCCTTACACCAAAAGCTGACCTTCTCTCCACCGTAGTGGTGACCTTCTGCTGCTTCCTCCTCCATCGCGCGCGCATCAGTGAAGCATAGATGGCGGCGGACTCCTATCCCACAGCATACTCGACGACCTGCCTGAGGCCTAAGCGTTGACCTGCCCGAGGCCTAAGCCGTGACCTTCATGCATCTTCTCCAAGTTGTTGTCATGGCCGCCCGCGGATGATGCATCAATGCTGGTCATGGGATTATGTGAGATATGTTCCTTGCAGGAAGAAGCACTAAAAAAACTGTGACGATGGTCTTCTCAGTAGCTCTACCGCAACAGGAACGTCTCTCTCAGTACTGATGGACACCAATAGTGTGAATTGATGTAGAGAACAAGTTTTGATTATGTGCTGTGTACATGCTTGTTGATATGTACACACATGACTTACACAGTATCAAACTTGTTAAACCTTGTTGGAACAAAAAGTCAGAAACCAATGTTATGATGGGATGATTCGCTGTATACATAAGTGATTACAACCACATTGATGCTCGCTGTAGTATGGAATACAGATTATTGAGTTCATAAAGTTTGTGCTATGCTTAGATTTAGTCATGCAAGAGGCTTGTATGGAATGTGTGATAAACTTACTCAATGGCTGTGTGACTGAACATGTTTGGTGTCTTGTTTCCTATGTTAGGCGTCAATCTAGTATTGCTCATGTATATGCAACTACATCTTTAGCGTTCTGTAATATTCAGAAGCAGTTCTTAAAATTCAGAAGCAGTGCTTGCCATGCTTTTCTACTGCCCGTATTTCAGATATATGGTTGGTGATTTGTCACTTGTTAAATTATATGGTAAGATGACATGAGGCGTGGAAAGGAGCAAGCAGGACACAATAAAGATGATGTCCTGACTTCATTTTTGGGACGGTTCAAAATGTATTTGGTTCAATTTCTTCTTTGTTTTGTCAATCACTATCTTGTTCATGCTCATTTGGTTAAAAATGGTCTTGTGTTCTGTGAAAATGTGAACAAATATGTATTCACAACAAAGAACGCCCAAGCATTTGCAGTTTTCCAGATTGCTATAAAATAATTTTTATATCTTGACTGTGGCTTTGATGCAATTTATTTCTGCATATGTATAAACCTGTCTGAATGGAGTGTTCCTGACTTGAGCGTGTATTTTCTTTTGATTTATGTGGCATTAATATATGAGGTACTGTGGTACTGAGGTTTGGTAGCAATGAGTGAGGGAGTTAATTTGTTTGAGCATTGGACTTGTTGCTGCTTCTTTCCAGTAGCATCATGCTACCAGCCTATCCTTGTTGTCTACTAGGCGGCGTGCTGTTTTAGGAACAAACTTTGTTGCTAAACACAGGAAAATCTGTAGGTACAATGACACAATTGCAGCTCACCTATTCTTGCACCTACAATTTTGCTAGGTTTGCACCTGGATGTTGTTATGCTACAATTTTTTTAGAAAGTTCAAAGACAACAACTATAGAAGTTTGATGAATGTTTTTTTAATAAACAACAAATCCCAGTTTATTGTGAAACTATGGCTTTTCCCGTTAAATGAATAACACCAAGAAGTCCGAATTAAAGAAACACAGTAGTTCAAAATGAATAAAAAATGGATAAAAACTCAATTCCTTGTTAATAAAGAATAAGACCAAGAAGTTCAATTTAAAAAGTGGAGTTGTTCGAAATTTATTACAAAACTTGGATTTTGTCTGTACTTAAGAATAAAAATGGATCAATTTAATGTTAAAAAACCCACATATTTTCCTTCTTCATAAAACTAAAATCAAGAAATACAAAATTAAAATGAAGCTGTTTGAAATATAGAAAAGTTGGATTTTTCGAGTTTCCAAAAAAACATAGAGGTCCAATTTTAAAAAAGCAAACAAATTTATTTGAAATAATCCCAAGAAGTTCAAATTAAAAAATGGAACAATTCATTTTTACAGAAAATCAGATATTTGCCCTTTACTATAAGAATAAACAAAG
This sequence comes from Triticum aestivum, assembly GCF_018294505.1. Taxonomy (NCBI): domain Eukaryota; kingdom Viridiplantae; phylum Streptophyta; class Magnoliopsida; order Poales; family Poaceae; genus Triticum; species Triticum aestivum. The sequence goes on along the minus strand of NC_057805.1, from coordinate 458,080,482 downwards.
AAGTTCAAATTAAAATAACAGAAAAATCCAATGTTTAATAAAAAACTATTATTTTAACCATTAATAAAAGAAATAAAACCAAGAAGCCCAAATTAAAAAGAAGGATCAGTCGATGATTACACAAAATTCGGAATAAGAAGTTCAACATAAAATAACACGGTATTTCGATGTATAAAAGTCGGAAAATAAAAATCCGCTGACAAGAAGATCATAGGAAGTTCAAAAAAAATATAAAAGAGTAGTTCTAAAAAAAAGCACTTACAAGCGGATATCTCACCATCTCTAAAAATAAAAAAACAAGAAGTTCGAATTTTAAAAATGGAGGAGTTCAAAAATCATAAAAACGACTTTCATTGTTACTAACAATAAAAAAACTCTAGAGTTCAAATTTAAATAACGGACGGTCCAAATATTTATTACAAAACTAGTATATTTCTTTACTAAACAAATCAAGAAGTCCAAATTACAAAATAGAGAAGTTCGATATTTATAAAAAAACTCAAATTTTCCTTGTTACTAAAGAATAAAAATAACGAAGTTCAAATTAAAATAGAGGAGTAGTTCGATGTATACGGGAAACTCAAATTATAATAATGTTTCTAAGAAAAAGAAAACTATGAAGTTCAATTTACAAAAAGAATATTTGATTCTTATTTAAAAACATATTTCCTTTCTAGGAATATTTGATGCTTATTTGTTGCAAGAAGTTCACGTGCACCTCCGTGCATGATTCAGAATTTGTATTGCGGGACGTCTGACTTCCAATTACATGTTTTAAAATGGTAAAAAATGACGTTCGACCTTCAATTGCGTGTAATTCGACGTATACATAAAAATGCGACAGAAGTTCATAGTGAAAACAATGAGAAGTTCAAGTACTGCAAGGAATGCATTTTAGGTGAGAATAAAAGTATAGAAAAAAAATAAAAGTTTAAAAGTTTTGTTGAAAGAATTTCAAGTGCTCTGTCCGGAGAAGTTCAAAAATTCTTGCGAGAGAGGTTCACCTTGTATTTCCATGTTTGATTTTTCCGTATAAGCGAATACAATTCTTTACTAAAAAATATAAAAAGGTGAAGTTCAAATTGAAATAACAGAGCAGTTCGGAGTTTATTAAAACCTAGGATTTACCTATTCAAAAAATAAAAAACACACCGCCATTTTTTGCACTTCTAAAAACAACTCATAAACGGAAAAAAATGGTTGCTCGAAGTTCAAGTGCTCGGAGATGAAAAGTTCAAAAAATTCTTGTGAGAGAGGATCACCATTTATTTAGATGTCCAAAATACATAAAAAAATATGTTGTTTTTTGTGTTTTAAAATAATTCTCTCAAACCAGAGAGAAGTTCAAAGTGATAACAACCGGAAGTTCACGTGCTACATGGTGTGTATTTCATATAAGAAAAATACAATAAAGTGAAACAGAGTGAAGTTCAAACAGACTTGCCACAGAAGTTCAACTACTTCACGCATTGCAAAAAACAGAACGTCAAAAACAGACTGAAGTTCAAACTGACATGCCCGAAAGTTCAACTACACGCAGTGCATTTCCATTCGCGGTGAAGGCAGAAATCATGATCTCGTTATTTTCTAATTTATTTCAATACGACAGGAATATCATTTTTGTAAGTTCAAGTCCTCGCACGGAGATAGTTAAAAAAATATTGGGAGAGAGGTTTGTACAAAAAGAATAGCATTTGTGTAACACTGACGAAATGGATGACAAAATCACAAAACGAAAATATGTCACAGAAGTTCAACGTGAAAACAGCAGGAAGTTCACCAACTATACTAAATGAATTTCAGATGAAAAACTTTTAAAACCGTCGCGAGTATGAAAAAATGATCAACACGGGAAAGTTGCGTGTTTACAACAGCTTTCCATCGGTATATCACTTGCTCAATTCCAGTGAGTGGATGGAGAGCTACGAGCAGCGGATGAAGAGCTACGAGCAAGGAAAGCACGTGACAAAACAGAGTGAAGTTCAAGTACACATGCCGAGAAGTTCATGTTTTTCACGCGGTGCATTTTTGAAGAATCTGTTTCTGATAAAGACAGAACGAATGATCCCGCCGTTTTCAAAATTACTTGAAAACGGCTAGGAATTAGCGAAAACCATCAACATGAAAAAGTTTCGCATTTTCCGTAGGTTTCTAACTGTATATTATTTGCCCCATTCCGATAAAAGTTGTAAAAATTACAGCAAAAATACATTTTCAGCCATTTTCAGAATTGGCATAAAACCGTAATGAATTGGGAGAAATATTATATACCACAAAGTTTCACATTTCCTCAAGCTTTCCAACGCCATGTCATTTGCTGCATTCGGACGTAAGATTAAAAAATTAACTCGAAAATACAAACTCGGTGGAACTTGTGCCGTTTTCGATATTACTTTTAAATCGTTAAAAATTAGAAAAAACTTTCAACAAGAGAAAGTAGCGCATTTTCACAAGCTTTCCAACGCCGTATCATTTGCCTCAATTGGATTAGCCGTTTAAAAATGACATCGAAAATACGAACTCAGCTCTTTAGTTTGTAAAATTTTATGATTTTCCAAATTCCTTTTTAACTATAGGGAACTAGAGAAAACTTTCAACAAGGGGAAGAAGCGGTTTTGCAGCAGCTTTCCAATGCCATATTATTTGCCTCATTCCGATAAACGGTTTAGAAATACGATCAAAAATACGATTCACGTTTTTTATCTGAAGAAAAAACGGTTTTAAAAACCGCTCTTAAACCGCTTACATCTTGCCAAAAATTTAACTTGGGTCATGATACTGGTGTCCATAGCTTTCCAACGGTATATCGCAAGCCCCATTTGGACAATGTTGGATGAAGTTCAACCTAGCACATGGAGAAGTTCAGGTCGAACAACTCAGGCAGTAAAATTGCAAAAAACGCAATTTCATCACGACCCGAGAACAAAATCCGCCAACAAGCGAGATTCCTATTTAAAACCGGTATTTAGTTGCTAAAAAACGTTTCTAGATTACACTAACATCATATAGAACACGACTAACCAGAATAATTCGCGGAGGAAGCCACGGTTGCGAAGATAGCCTAAAGGTCAGGTTCGTACAGAGGGAAGTTCAGGTGCGTTACTCAGGCAGTTCAGGTTGTGATTAGAATATTATTCTGATCCCGTGATCAGAATATCTATATGTGTGTGTGTGTGTGTGTGTGTGTATATATATATATATATATATGTATATATATATGTATGGCTTCTGCACAACATCTCCATCATCATTATCAGTACATCCTACGCAGGTGAGTTAGGATGCGCTTGATCCCAGAAAGGTATCTATCCTTCTAGCCAGAGGAGTCCTTCAAACTAACAACAGTACTTAATATCCAACAAAAGAGGGTCATGCTACAGCAGCAGGACACATGGCTCAGTCTAGATATCAGTACGAATCAAGTTGTGCATATTTGCTATTGGCATGAACCACATCGCCGCATGTCGGGTTTCCAAAAGCCATCCATCACATGGAAGCTTGATGCCTTTCACACACTGAAGATTATCTGGCAACAAGCTGTGTCGACGAATCTCTGGATATGGTGATTCATGAAACCCATGGTATGATGTGTAGACACAGTTCCCACTGGCGAATGGAAATTGCATAGGACGGTAATCATCACCGGTGATATGATCGATGATTGGTTGGATGATTGAATAATTGATCCCGAGGAACATGGAGTGGTTGCCGAGGCTGTAAACCCGCCTCCAGTTGAATACGCCTGGCCCAACGGAGCTGGGATCTTTCTCGAACACAAAGCAGCCATAGCCATCAATGTCACGAACGCCCCAGGCATTGTACTGCATGTGGTTTGATGAAATGGTTTGGTCAATTTGGTACGTGCAAATGAGCATCAAATGACCGCCGTTAGCTGAACGAGCGATAAACCACCATGCATCGGCTGGTATGATTCCAGGTCCTAGAATCATGAAGGCCAGCGCATTTGCGTCTGCTGCAACAATTCAAATTGGAGACCAAAAGGACAAAAGTAAACAATCATGTTCAGAGCATGTGTGGAATTAAGATTATTATAACAGTGACACATATCATAAATAGAGAATTGCAATGCCGTGGTCACAATCATACCCCAAGTTAAAAAAACAAGCCAATGGCCTTCATATTCTATCTATATATCATGGTTCAAACATCATGTAACAATGAGAGGAAAACAGATATGACAGGGCCTACTCATATTCTACCATAGCACTTACTATAGTTATCATATCAACTCTAAGCAATAATAGGCGTTGTTATAAAAATCCTGGAAATGATAGTAACATATAGCAATCATGAGGTTATACTCATAATATCTATTCTAACAATCATTAGATGCCAATTGTTCTCATATCAACTCTAACAATAACATGTGTGGTCATAAAAATCTAGGAAATGAGAGGAACATATAGCAATGATGTGGTTATAGACATACTATATATTCTAAATTTGTAACAATGAACAGGCAGTCGTATTCTTAAAGTAAAGATGAGATAGAACAATTACACAACGATAGGTTCCACCAGTATAGGTAGCCAATCTGTGCGTCGACCGCATAAATGGTGCCATCATGCACTATAGCATCAGACAGAAATGCTGGGTGAAGAGGATCAACGATGAGCCATAACCATGTATGGCGACCGAATTCTAGATAGACTAATCCCATGTTGAACACGGCAATGAGATAGTAATCCATGTAGTCTTGTGATGGTGTGGGCACTTCGCAGATTACAACCTTTAGCAAACAGAGGTCGAGCCAAAAGCTCGACGCGTCTCGTGCGTAGTAGGCAGGAGTGTCCAATGTGCCGCGAGGCTCGATGGCGGCGGTATCCAACGATGGAAGGGTGATCTCTCGCTGGGTGTAGATATCCATGAGACGCCACGGACTACCGGATTGGTGGATGAGGATGATCCAGGTTGCCTTCATGCCCGCCCAATAGTGGCCGCGCATGAAGGACAGGTAGACGGGTAGTGGTAGCATGTCGAGGGGCACCACGGCAACCTCCGTAGGATCGTCAAGTTGGTGTCTGGGCCACCTGCGAGGATCGGGCATCAACAAGCAGGGTGGCTTGAAAAGAGCCGGCCGGTTGCAGACGAGTATACGGTACAAAGACACCGAGCATGCGGCCGGACGGACAGTGCTGAGCAGGTCCATACGATTACAGATCTGCTCCAAGAGAACATCGGGGAGGGAATTCCAATCGCGGCTCTGCATGTCAGTCGGTTCTGCCATAGGTTTTTTTAGGGTGCTGAGTGAGTGGGGTTTTCGGTGCCTGCGAGCCAGCGGGGAAGTGGATTCGGGCGGACGAGCGAAGAAGATGGCGTGTGTGGCTGAGCAGTGAGCGGGGGGATATGGTACGCGCGAGCTACCAAGGAAGATGGCATGGGCGGGCGAGCAGTAAGCGGGGGGAAATGGTGTCCGGTCGACGATGGGGAAGAGAGGAGGAAGATGAAGAGAGGAGGAAGAAGAGTGAAAGACGGGTAAGAAAGTACATTAAATCTCAATTCTACTAGTACTGCTACAAGGATATACCGTCCTTCGGAGTGTAAATAGTTACGCTGATGACATGTGGGTCTACCTCAAGAGGGCCCATATGTCAGTTAATGGAGGAGAGAGGTCCGCAGTCGTATTTGCGGAAGCGTGCTCCACTGGAAAACATGATGGCAGTACTAGGTAAGGCTGATTTAGTAACACCAACACGCTGGTTCAGCTTATTAATCAAGTGTCCCATCTGCTGCAGCGTGTATTGTCACTTCATTGTGAAGCTAGTTGAATAGTTCTCTCTGACCGAGATGGGGAATAATGGATCGCGAAGACTTCCTATCTACAGTATCCCTATGCCTGTATGCTCGGGCCCCTCCCAATGCTCCGCCTTGTACAGGTGCTAAGGCTGCCATGTAGGCAAAAAGTCTCATGTGGCAAGGTAATTAAGAGGGGAGATAAGTGTGGTGACCCCAGTACTAAGCGCGAGAACCTAGACAAAAGACTTAAATGGAATAATCCCACCAATGCATGAAGAACTTTACTTACAAAATCATTAAATAAAGGATGCTTAGCACGAACAAGTTAAGCACCTGTACATGTAAGCATTGGGAGCTTTAGTTGCTAAAGTTTTTAATGTGCTTAGCACCCCATGTAAGCATTGATGCATCCTGTCCAACAAGATGAAATATTGGCCAAGGCACCCGGCACCAATAATGTGGGAGTACTAGTACTAATTCCTTTCCGGTTTATAGGGCTCAATTCAAAAATCTCATCATCCAAGGTAGATGATGAGTGGTGGAATAATTTTTTTAGTTTGCAAAAATACTCAATTAATGCACTCATGTTGATGATGAGTGGTGCGTCTAAGGTCGATGGTAACAGGAGGCGGGAGACTCAATGTTTACCCAGGTTCAGGCCCTCTCTATGCAGGTAATACCCTACTTCCTGCTTCATTGATCTTGATGAATATGAGTATTACAAGAGTTGATCTACCACGAGATCGTAATGGCTAAAACCCTAGAAGTCTAGCCTGTAGGACTATCTCCCCTTTCCGGACTAAGCCCTCCGATTTATATAGACACCGGAGGGGGCTAGGGTTGTATAGAGTCGGTTACAGAGAAAGGAATCTACATATTCGATCGCCAAGCTTGCCTTCCGCGCCAAGGAGAGTCCCATCCGGATACGGGTGGAGTCTTCGATCCTCGTATCTTCGCAGCCCATTAGTCCGGCCCATGTCCAACAGGCCGGACGCCCGAGGACCCCTTAGTCCAGGACTCCCTCAGTAGCCCCTGAACCAGGCTTTCAATGACGAGGTGTCCGGCACGCAGATTGTCTTCGGCATTGCAAGGTGGGTTCTCCTTCCGGAACACTCCAAGATAGTCTTCGGACGCAATGAACATGCCCGGATCTATAACACAAGTACCACACACACAACCGTAGAGAGTATAATATTTCACGAGTCCCATCCGCTGACAACTTTTGGCGAGATGACATCGCGCCTACCCGGTCATTGTTTCGAACCGTTTTCATCTGCCTTTCCGCGTTTCGAGATGCAGTTTTCATTGGCATGTCTTGTCAAAACAGAGATCATGTCCCCTTATTGCGGGATTCTCATCAATACGGGCGTGGGTAATCAAACCGTGTCGTTTACACAGCCCCTTGGGAACAGGCGAGTTTAGAGGTGAGTGGGGAGGTGTTCAATATCCACCGCCTTTATAAGGAGACAAGGATTCCCTTTCTTCACCCACGCCTTCTCTCCCTCTCTGTCCTTCCATTCTTGAGCTCCAGCGCCCAAGTTCCCATCTTATCCACCTCAAGGAAGCACTCAATCATGTCCGGATCCGGAGGCCAAGGCAAGTGGATGGTCTCCTCTGTCAAGGAGAAGGACATCACCCAGCTTCGGGCGGCCGGGTATCTGGCGAAAGGAATCGCCCACCGTCTGCCTACCAAGGGGCAAGTCATCCCCACCCCGAAGCCTACTGAGAGGGTGGTCTTCCTCCCGCACTTCGTCCGCGGGTTAGGGTTTCCACTCAACCCTTTCATCCATGGGCTAATGTTCTATTATGTGCTAGATTTCCATCATCTAACCCCGAACTCTTTCCTCAACATCTCGGCATTCATTGTCATGTGTGAGGCTTTCCTCTGCATCCAGCCCCACTTCGGACTATGGCTTAAGATCTTCAACGTGAAGCCGAAGGTGGTGGATGGTCAGCACGCGGAGTGCGGAGGCGCCATGGTGAGCAAGATGCCCAACGTTACTTGGCCCACGGGCACTTTTGTGGAGACTGTCAAGGAGTGGCAGACGTAGTGGTTCTACATCACAGAGCCACGTGGCGTCGCTTAGGCGGCTGCTCCCGAATTCAAGGCCGGAGCCACAATGTGGCTCACCTCCTGCACGGAGAAGGGCCCCAACTGGTCTTCGTCGGATGAGCTGATAGCGCTGCAAACGGGCATTCAGAGCATGGTGGATAAACACATCAAGCTCGTCGACGTGATCCAGGTGATGCTCGTTTGCCTGATCCTCCCGTGCCAAAGCCGAAGCTTCCCCTTGTGGGAATTCGATCCAAAGAAGCACCAGACCCTGGAGAGGCTCTTCGGAACTACTCATGAAGATGCCTGGAAGTTTCTCTTAAAGGGCAACGAGAAGCCGCCGGTCATTGACTCGGACCGCGGGCACGATCATACCCATCCCGCTAATGCGGTAAGTTCTTTATTTCCCCCGGCGTACCCTCTACTTGCTTGTCCAAGGAGGGTGTTTAATCTTTACCATATTATTTCAGGTGTGGACGGAGAGAGCGGAGCGGATCCAGTGTTCGGCTCCGCTGCCCGAAGATCCAGTCATCCCGCTCCTGGCAAAGATGCTGGTTCCGGCACCTTATCAGCCGCCGGAGAAGAAGGCCAAAGCAGCCAATGGTGGCCCCCGTTGCAAGGGTGCTTCAGACGTGACGTCCGAAGATGAAGAGACCCTTTCCTCTGCTGCTGAGGACGACGACGACAAGGAGGAGGAGGAGGAGAACAACCCTTCCCCTGCTGAGGGAAAGAGGAAGAGGGTGGCCTCCACGAACCTGGAGGCGGACACGTCCAAGAAGGGGAAGGGCTCCCTTGCGGATAACTCCACGTGGGATGTCGACAGCAGTCCGGAGCGACGCTCCCGACCCAAGCCCCCGGCTGCATCATAAGTGTCAAAACCCGTATATGTCCATATATCCGGCCTCTCCTTGTTATTGTATTGATATGGTTAATCATGCCATTGCAGTTCGGCCCATGACAGTTCCCAGCGATCCTCATCAAGGGGTTCGCTGGACTCAAGGGCGATGGCCAGCGAGTCACCGCCGGCCGCTTACTCTCCCAAGGCCAAGGGTGACGCCGAGGTGCTGTCCCGAAGGACCTTCCCAGGCCAGGGGGAGGTTCAGGAGGCGCTGGAAGGCAAAACCTCCATCGCCGGACACCGGGGGGAGCCAATCCCCATGGAGACCGGTGATGAGGGCCGTATTCAGTTTGGTCCTTAGCCGAATATGATTCCAGAGACCAATACGGCTCCGGAATCCCATGTGAACCTCCTTCGAAAGAGGGGGGTATGCCCATTCCACCGGTGACCCCTGTCGAACTAGGGGCACCGGATAATCTGCTGGAAGCGCTTCCATTGTAGATGAGCACCGTGTCCTTATGGGCACGGTAATTGAAAGGGTTTAGTCGGCCAAGAGCGGACTAACCGAAGCCTGTAGCAGCCTGCTGACAGGTTTTGAGGTAAGCGATGCAAAAAGAGAAGATCCCAATATAGACAGTAGCCCCTGAGACACTGTCCAGTGTTCGGAAAGAAAGGCCGGACGGAGGATCAATCCATTATTGCAGGAAACTAACTAAATATGTCTGAAATGAATATGCAGGCGTCGCTGCTGGCCGTGGCCTCACATACTACCGAAGTCTTCGGACTGAGGCAGAGACTGGAGCAGGCCGAGGAGGAGCTCGGCCAGGCGAGGAGGCAGCTCCAGGAGAAGCAAGGTATGTAATAACCCGCTATATATTCGGAAAGAGTAAATGATATATATTGACCGGAGTGTCATGATATGTGTAGGAGCGACGACGGAGGTCGAGGCCCTAAAAAAGGCCCTGGCCGAAGTCGAGGAGAAGGCTGTCAAGGAGCAGGCCGCCCGTAAGAAGCTCAAGGCCCGGGTCAACGAGGTCCAACAAGAGCTCCAGGACGCGGTGAAGAAGTGCGAGACCTTAGAGCGCGATGCGTCGACTCAAGAGACCGAACTCTCCAAGGCTCGTCAAAGCACAGAAACGCCCGGAATGAGGCCCAGGGCGCCCTCTAGGAGATCCAGGAGGCCAGGAAGATCGCGGTGGGTAAGGCTTTTAGCATGCAAAGCAAATATGTGAAGAGGAAGTATCTTTCACTAACCTGGATTCGGAGTTCTCCAGGGGCTTTTGCTGATCTGCCACGCAGTGTGTCCGGCGCTGCGGAGTTCTTCCGAGCTGAAGAAGGGAGCTCCACGGAGAAGCTGTTCTGGTCGCAATATCTTGCGCCAGAACATCCGGTGCCCTTCAGTGATCAGCTAAAATAGCTGGTCGAGCTGCACAGGGTGGCCGAACCGCCATGAAGGATTTAATAATCCGGCTGTGGCCAGCCGAAGCTATACCCAGCAGTTACTTCGGCCTCGTGAAGTGGCTGGTGGATGCCTATCCTCGGCTGGACATCGTCAAGCATTCGGTCTGCATCGAGGGAGCGCGGATGGCCTTCTCACGAGTCAAGGCATGGTGGGCGAAGATGGACGCCAAGCTTGTGACCAAGGGGCCGCCCGAGGGCAAGGAGCACCGCACACCTGAGCGGTATTTTGGAGACATCCTGGAGGGGTCCCGCCTTGTATAGGCGCAGTGTTCACAAGAAATTATCCTTGAATGAATATATTCAAGTTGTCCGTGCCTTGTAAGATGAAACAAAGCTGTTATGTAATATAATTTTTGTTTTTATAAAAAAATTACCTCCTGTGCGACCGTGTGTTATAAAATCTGAGGGTTGGCCAGTCGTCGGCTTCTGCCCCCACGTAGGTAGTACGGGGGTGTTTGGGATGGAATCTAAACACTCTTGATCCAATTGTTTGGTCCTTGAAGGAGGTGTTTAGTGCAACGAACCAGGAAATCAGACTATGCGGCTTGAACATCCTCACTTAGCCATAGGAGTTTGAGAATAAAAATATAGGCGCAACCCCTAGTATCTGAACTAGGATGCTGTGGACACCTGATCGGGCAAGTACCGATCCCTCGCGTAATGCGGAAAAAATCTCCAACGATTTGAGACCTCCGAAGAGCTGACCGGCTCTTGCCACATCATGACAGTCAGTTTTCGGCTTTCTCTACTGAGGTGCTCCATTGGGTAAACCAGGGCACAATCGCAGTAGTTCTCCCTTTACTACCTTAGCCAATATAGCGGAACGTAGGGTAGCAAGCACAGGAGCTGGGCAACCCAACTATTGACCAATGACATGATTCGGAGCCAATGCATATAATGCTAAATTCGGGGTGTCGAACTGTATAGTAAAAAGTGTTCGGACTTTTGGTGCCGTAGAGCGGGGCGCTATGAAGCCCCTGGCAAATTGAAATGCACCGCAGTGTATGGGTGCTATCTGATAAGTTTACTAAAAGAAAGGGGAAACATAAAAGTGGTAAATGCAATAGGGAGGGGCCCTGAAAGTTGGGCCGCAAACTGTTTCCGTTATAATTCGATTAATACGCCCAAGCTCATTGATACAAATAGTGCGATAAGCAACAGGCTATTTAACATGCCGTCACCAAGGGAGAGCTATGTGTGGGCCCTAAAAACAGGTAGAGTGGTCGTTAAAGAGACCGCCTAGAAGTTCCCCTCTACGTCCATGCTGACTGCCGTCTTGGTGTATTTGTCCTTCGAAAGGAACTGCGATCAAGCCATCAAGGAAGGCCTGTGAAATGAACCTGAAAAGTAAAAAAGGAAACAGTGAAATTAAATGTGTCCGGGAGCTGTCAAGCCGTGTTGTGGATCATAGGGTAGGTATGCCTCCGTCTCTCCCCATGGAATTTTGAGTGCGTAGTTATGTACACGCGGTACCAATGCCACCACTTGATCGGGACTGGGACGGAGGCCGAATTGCTAGTCGAGCTCCTGACAAGCCTAGCTATCCTACTGCAGAATAGTCCGGACCCTCTTAACGGTGTCCGGGGGCTCGGCAGCCGAATTAAGGTTCTTCTTGAGAAGACCGCTCTGTACTTCTGCTGCTAAGGTAGCGGTGTGCTCTTCTGTACAGAGGGAGCGTTCCGTGTTTCCATTGACTGTTATGACGCCGCGTGGACCGGGCATCTTGAGCTTGAGGTAAGCATAATGTGGGACCGCATGGAATCGAGCGAATGCGGTTTGTCCGAGCAGTGCGTGGTAGCCGCTGCAAGAAGGGACGATATCAAAGATTAATTCTTTGCTTCGGAAGTTGTCCGAAGATCCGAAGACAACCTCCAGCGTAATTGAGCCGATACAATGGGCCTCTATGCCCGGTATGACTCCTTTAAAGGTAGCCTTTGTGGGCTTGATCCGTGATGGGTTAATGCCCATTTTGCGGACTGTATCCTGATAGAGCAGGTTCAGGCTGCTGCGGCCGTCCATAAGAACTCGCGTCAGGTGGATCCATCAATTATTGGGTCAATGACCAATGCGGCTGAACCGCCGTGACAGATACTGGTCGGATGATCCCGTCGATCAAAAATGATCGGGCATGACAACCATGGATTAAATTTTGGGGCGACTGGCTCTATCGCATAGATGTCCCTGAGCGCGCTTGCGCTCCCTCTTGGGGATGTGTGTAGCATATATCATGTTCACCGTTTTGACCTGGGGAGGAAACTTCTTTTGTCCCCCTGTGTTCGGTTGCCGGGGCTCCTTGTCATCGTCCTCGCTTTGCGATCCCTTTTCTTTGTTTTCAGCATTTAACTTGGCGGCCTTTTTAAAAACCCAACAATCTCTGTTGGTATGTTTGGCTGGTTTGTCTAGGGTGCCATGGATCAGGCACGGGCGGTCGAGTATGCGGTCCAGGCTGGATGGTCCCTGACTGTTTCTTCTATATGGCTTCTTTCGCTGACCGGACTTGGAGCCACTGAATTCGGCGTTGACTGTCGTGTCATCGGTGTTGTCGCCATTGCTTTGGCATTTGTGTCTATTGCGTCGGAGCTTGCCATTGCTATTTTTGCCATCGGAGGTGCCTACTTCGCTCGCTGTGTTTGTGCTATGGGCCAACCAACTATCCTCACCCGCACAGAAGCGAGTCATGACTGCCGTGAGGGCTGCCATGGACTTCGGCTTTTCCTGGCCGAGGTGGCGGGCGAGCCATTCGTCATGGATGCTATGTTTAAAGGCCGCTAGGGCTTTGGCGTCCGGAGAGTCGACGATCTGGTTCGTTTTAGTTAGGAACCTAGTCAAGAATTTCCTGGCTGACTCTCCAGGCTGTTGGACTATGTGACTTAGGTCATCGGCATCAGGTGGCCGGACATATGTACCTTGGAAGTTGTCGAGGAAAGCTTCTTCCAAGTCCTCCCAGCTGCCAATAGGATTTTCAGGCAGACTATTTAGCCAGTGCCGAGCGGGCCATGTGGATGTGGAGAATAAAATCCTCAATCCATACCGCGGGATCGGTTGTTCCATCGTATGATTCGATGTTTATGGGTTTAAACCCTTCTGGGAATTCATGATCCATTACTTCGTCAGTGAAGCAAAGGGGGTGTGCGGCGCCTCTATATCGGGCCGCCTCGCGATGTAGCTCGGATGGAGTCCGTCTGCGGTTTTCGGCCTGGGCGTGACTAGGTTTTTTATGTTCGAATAAATAGCCGTCCTCGCGTGTCAAGGCACGTTCTCGCGATCCGTAGATCGATCTGGTATGTCCTGCTCTACTGTCTAGGTCTTGATGAAGGTCATATGTATAACCCCGAGCTGTCTTATCCCTGCCTTTACGGCGAGGTGGGACAGTCTGGTTTTCGGCTCGAGTTGCCGTTTTATCCCGACCACGTGGCGGTCGGTCGGCCGCATTGCGCGATGCTGGTGCGGGCTCTAGCGCCTCGTCATCGAACTGAGGTAGCAATTTGCGCTTCGGGTTACTTTTGGCTGGGCGTTTAAAGCCGTATTCCTCGGCTGCCAGGACATCGGTCCATCTGTCAGTTAGCAGGTGTTGATCAGCTTGAAGTTGCTGCTGCTTCTTTTTCAGGCTCTTCGCAGTGGCTATTAGCTGAAGCTTAACGCGCTCCTTCTCGAGAGGTTCCTCAGGCATGATGAAGTCTTCATTGCCGAGGCTCACCTCCTCCTCGAAGAGCGGATGATAACTACCGTCTTCTTCTACGGCCTGTTCATCAGGTCTGACTTGCCCATATTCCCGATTGTCTTGTTCGGCAGTTTATTCGTCGGGGTCTTCTGTGTCTTCGGCACCATCCGGAGCGTTATCGTCTCCTGTGCCGGTGTTGCTGTCCTTGCTGCGGCGTGATTTAGAGCGGCACCGCTGACGACGGCGCTTTGGTTGTGTCTTAGGAGGGTCATCCTTCGCTGGGTTCTCCTTGTCCTCGCCGCTATTTTCTTTGGGTGTATCCACCATGTATACATCGTACGACGAAGTGGCCATCCAGCGTCCGGTAAACGGCGGGTTTTGGCCATGCTCTTCTTCTGCATCGTCGTCCATACCGTCGATGTCTTTGGAGCCGTAATCGAGCGTGTCGGTTAAGTCCTCGACAGTGGCTATGTAGTGGGTGGCGGGTGGGAAGCGAAATTCCCCGTCATCAGCCTCCGGTTCGAACCGGATATAGTTCGGCTGCGAGTCCCCCGCTAAGGACAGATTTCTTAATGAGTTTAACACATCGCCCAAAGGCAAGTGCCGGAAGATATCTGTGGTGCTGAATTCGAAGATCGATAACTGATCAAGCTCGGCGTCTGCGGACGCACATGGTTCGGAGCTTATAGCCGGAGACGAGTCCGAAGTTCCGGTGACATAGACATCACATGAGATTAAGTCTGTGTGCAGCTCCAATGCCGCGGAATCTGCGACCTCCGTGGTGGGGTTGATACTCCCGTCCTCGGATGGCGCGGTCTGCTCTGGATCTAAGGCCAGAGCGATTACAGGTGCAATTTCTTGAGTATGGTCCGATGACGGATTTAAATCATGTTCATCGTAGGGATAGGGAGCGGCTGCCATGGTCTCGAATCCGTCGAAGATCAAGTCTCCACGGATGTCTGCGGCGTAGTTCAGGTTCCCAATTCTGACCTGATGGCCAGGGGCGTAGCTGTCAATCTGCTCTAGATGGCCATGCGAGTTGGCCCGCAGTGCGAAGCCACCGAACACGAAGATCTATCCGGGGAGGAAGGTTTCCTCTTGGACAGTATCGTTGCTAATGATTGAAGGGGTCATCGAACCTTTTGGGGACGACATAGTGGAACTCTCAATCAAAGCACCAATGTCGGTGTAAAACCGGTGGATCTCGGCTAGGGGGTCCCGAACTGTGCGTCTAAGGTCGATGGTAACAGGAGGCGGGGGACACAATGTTTACCCAGGTTCGGGCCCTCTCTATGGAGGTAATACCCTACTTCTTGCTTGATTGATCTTGATGAATATGAGTATTACAAGAGTTGATCTACCACGAGATCGTAATGGCTAAAACCCTAGAAGTCTAACCTGTATGACTATCTCCCCTTTCCGGACTAAGCCCTCTGGTTTATATAGACACCAGAGGGGGCTAGGGTTGTACAAAGTCGGTTACAGAGAAAGGAATCTACATATTCAATCGCCAAGCTTGCCTTCCGCGCCAAGGAGAGTCCCATCCGGATACGGGTGGAGTCTTCGATCTTCGTATCTTTGCAGCCCATCAGTCCGGCCCATGTCCAACAGGTCGGACGCCCGAGGACCCCTTAGTCCAGGACTCCCTTAACGGCCTAGATGGCGCACGTCGTCTTCGAACGTGTAGGGGTACAAATCTGCTGCGGCCAACATGCGCCAGCCTCTGCCGTTTCTGCCTCTTGCATTGATGGCAAACCTTATGTCGAACACCGCGATGAGATAGTAATCGTCGTAGCCGCGTCGCTTTGTCGGCGGGTCCACAATTGCTATCTTCTTCAATCTCAAGTAGGCATCATCATACGTATTCATGCCTAGCCAGTCCGGAAGGCTGATCCCAATGGTTGAGAAGGGGTCTACGGGAACAGCCGCACTGCTGTGGATGTTGTGCAAAATGATGGTGGTATCCGGCCGAGGTATGCAAGCCAATCTTCGTTGGCACCGACCCAGACCTATATATAAGACGGTGGGCAGCGGAGAAATTACGGGATGGAAATGGAATAACTAAGTACTACATGATCAAACTCCATGACTGACCTGCTCATCGGACAAAATCCGACTACCTCTCAACGTCGACAAGTCTAGCGGAGTCAATGTGCAACCATGGCCAGGGAGCGGTGGACTGTTCGAAGGATTGTCCCATAGAAGAACCTTCTCGAGGACGCATGGAAGACCAACAAGCATGGCCTTTTCCCAAGCCTGTTTAAGCACCGTCTTGAAAAAGTTGGTGCAGGAAGGACCGAGTCTTGCGGCGGTGAGGACGTCGGAGCGGCATGCGATTTCTCCCAGAGGATCGTCGTCCAAGGTCTCCCAGCCCCAACGAGGAGGAGAACCGCCTGGCGAATCCATGGGAGCAGCGACGAACTGCCTTCTCTTCGGGGGGAGGGGAACTGGCGAGGAGGAGATAAGAGCGTAGTAACCGCAGGGCCTAATCCCTTCCAACTGTAGCTCCTCGATCGTTCCTTAGCGAAGGGGTGAGGCTATTATTTACTATGTACTCGTACTGTAGCAGTAGTAGTACTACTTTCTCAACTAGTAGTGCGATGTACTGTACTTCTATAGTGCACCAGTTTTGAACTCTTGAATCTCAAGGCCAAGGAGCTACAATTGCAAGTGGAGGGTACTACTGTTCTCTAGAACCATCATTGTACTATCAATGCAGAGAAAGTACACCAGCGTAGTGGGTACTCTCCGTGCTCTATTCAAGCGCGTAGCTGGCCTACTCAGCCGCTCCTCTCACTCACAGTTCCCAATGCCGCGCCAGGCTTTTCCGGCTCCTCGGGCTTAATTGGGAGGCGCTAGTTTAAATATGCTACTAGCTGATGAGGAAGCTGCAAGCGAGGTGTGGCTAGGGCGAGCACGTGAGCCACGAGATGATGGGAAGGAAAACCCGTTCACGTGGCTGGGCTATCCAGTGCACCCAGATTGTGGTGCGACACGTCCGTTCGACTTCAAAACTCAAACTACCCGTGTACAATATTGGCTCGCAGCGAAGTTACTATTTAAAAAGAAGGCCATCGTGCGTCGGCCGGGATCAAACCCACAAAACGAGGTATACACTCCCGCGACCACTAGTAGTACTTGTTGGACTACAACGCAACCTATAATCGCCCTTGTCGCTAGTAGTACATTGTTCCTTACGAGAAACAACTAATAATGCCAAGAAACTACTACCACTTGCATACGTGGCAGACTTAAGATAAGAATACCTTATCAACCATTGTACATGCCCTTACCAACCAGCCCTACCAAGAAACGACTACTCTAAAAGTGCCATTATAGGCATGTTTCAACCCATGTCGCCCCTTAAGTCAACGCCTTCTATTCGACCGGCAAGTTTGGCGTTATGACTTGTGGGACCTACATGTCAGTCTGCACAAAAATCCCCGAGTGACCTCCTACCTCTGGCCCGTCCACCTAGTCATCCTTGGCCATGGAACGCAGCTACCGCCGCTGGCAGAAGGCGAGGTCAAAACCGCTGGCGGTGGGAGCCCATCTTGCGGCAGACCGGATGCCAGCTCCGTCTGGCGATCGCGGCCGCTAGCTAGCCAAGATAGCTCCGTCCAGCTGCTTGTCTACAAGGTTTGCTAGCTAGATTGGCACGGCGGCGCGGCTGCTTGCTCGCGCGTGCCGCGCTAAGGCTAGCCATCTGGCTCGAGTGAAGGCCAGCGCGGCGGCTTGCTCGCTCGTGAGTCACGCTCGGGCCAGCCTGCCAGCCCGTCCGGAGGCCAGCGCGGCGTCCGGCCCGTCCGGCGGAGCGGCGGCCAACTTGCTCATCACCGGCGCCACCGACGGACATGCATCAGTACTGTTAAAGTAATGTTCAGGAAAAATAATGATTTGAGGGGGAATAACAGGATAGAAGGTCAGATGTGGGTCCCTCGTATCAACGGTCAAACAAAATGTGTTGGTTTAAGCTGCCTCGTCAGCACGGACGTGTGGGCCAACCCTGTCATAAACGGGTTTAAACGAGCCTAATCGGCATTAGGTCGTAGTTTTTGGTGCGGATTAAGAAATTTTGGGTATGTTTTTGCTATTTTTTGTACAATAGTTTCTTCCTAGGGCTGGTTGAAAGTGGTAGTTTTTTGTTAAATACTCTACATATTGTAAGTAGGAGTGAAAGTTAAGCTGTGGAAGCCAATAAGCAAGGCTAGTTACACATGTGCATATGTGTACGTGATTGAAAGTAAATATCAACCATGAGTGACAAATATCTTGACGGAAAACTCGAAACTATGGAAATACTAGCATTTTTTGCATGGTTGGAAATACTAGCAATGTTCACGTGCGTTGCAACGGATCATAATTAGAATAATACTTATTCACAAACTTGATACAAAACACTCTAATTTTGGTATACATATATCACTAGAGATATATTATGTTTCAATCAGAATATATTCCTTGGGCTGTTTTGGTTAGGTGAGGGAGGGATGTGGTTGGTTTTAAGATACTAATTATGGGTTTTTCTGCAAATTGGTAGAGAAGTGGGATGTTGGTGAGAAAAGGCAAGAACTTACCTCACAGTCGTTAGATGTAGATCTAATGGTCAGAAATGACAGATGGCAGACACACCATCATCACCAACTTAGTCATCTATAGGAGTACCAACAAGATGTCCGTGCATTGCGCGGAACATCAAGATGCATTTTTTATAAAACACTTGTTGTGATTGACCCATGCGGGAGTAATCCCATGTGTAAAAACTAATGATATCTCGAGAAATAGGAGATAAGGTGAAGAGGAGTGGGGCGTGGTGGTGATTGGTGGTCGGACTGAGCGGAGGCATGGGCATGGACGACGCCGGCAGTGGCCACCAGGCCAGTTTGTTCCAAAGGCTTCCTTTTTAATTGCTCAACAATGAGGTTGTTGCACATAAGGATGAACGAGGGAAGGCCTTGTGTGCAAGTGTGGAGAGAGGTGCGGGTATCTTTTAGTTTAATTTCCATCCGTCAGATATAGATCGGACGGTCTATTTTGTAAGATGGCACGTGTACCATCATCACCAACTCAGTTTTTTATAAGAGAAGAAATATAAGTATGGAGATACAAACGTATTATCGATACTTGTTTCCGCAAACTAGGATCCACATTCTATTCAAGGCCTCAGCATGTGGGGCCTTAGCACAATGACTTCTCGACTGTGTAAAACAAAGGTTTTCCCATCGCCAATAAGGAGGGGGTGACGGCGGCGCGTTTTCGGCTTGCTCTAGTCCTAGTGGTCATACTAGGTGGTCTACGCACGTGTAGATTTATTCTTTTTCACGTCTCATGTTCGCCGTACTGCCACGACTGTTGATTAATAGACGGTAAGTTATTCACGGGGAAACCCTTGTTGGGCGTGTTTGCGAGAGAGAGCGACAGTGTGCGTGTGTGATATGTCTAGAGACCGAGGCAATGATAAGAGATTCTTTGTGTCTATGTGTGTGGAGGATAGAGAGAGACATGTACATGGGGCTTTGTGTTGTGTAACGTGGAGACGCATAGACATAATCAGAGAGTGAGTGTGTGAGATACACATGTGGACATGGGGAGAGATGAGGATCCAGATAAATGGGTGTTTTGTGCGTGTCTTTGTGTGTTTGTGTGCGCGTTTGTGTATGAGAGGGAGTGTGTGTATGTGGAGTAGAGAGACCACTAATGATGTAAACCTAGTATAAGGGAAGGGGGAATGGTGTGACATGTGTGTCACAGAGAGACAAAGGCATGTGTAGTAGCGGGATAGCATGGGTGCGGGCGGGGAGCAGCCTATTTGTAAGAGACATCGAGTGTGTGTGGGAGAGGGGTGTGAGAGCGAGTGAGTGAGAGAGAGAGAGACAGAGGGAGGGAGAGAGTGACGGAGAGAGATAGAGAGGAAGAGAGGGGGGAGATGGGTCGTTTTTGTCCATAAATGGCGTATAGATAGGGAGACAATGTTGATGTTGTGCAAAATTGGCCTATGTACGGAGACGCAAGGGAAGCGAGTCATCGTGTGTGCGATAGGGACTTCATGAGAGATCTAGAATAGACGGTGTAGAGAACAACATGCGAGATTGAGAACGATGATACATTAGGGAGCTATGGAAAGAGTCACGGCATATATGTATACATGGAAGGAGCTGGGGCGACTCCGCATGTGGGAGAGATAGAAGGAGAAGAGTGGTGCACAAGGAGACAAAGTGTGCTTGTTTGCAGTGGGGGTGGTGTGTGAGGTGAGTGTGCGAGAACCACATAACTAGGGAGATAGACGTTTGGGGGCGACGTTTTGTTGGATATGCCCTAGAGGCAATCATGTATGATGATATTTCCTATGTGTTTATGAATAAAGATAGTCCTTGGACATTATCAATGATGTGTATCAGCAAGTACGTGACTTGTTTGTGGGACTATACGTTGTATGATGACTGTCCTAAAAGGTCCCTAGTCGAAAGTGCTGTGTGGACGAGCAGCCGACTAGACTAGCATATGACACGGTCGATGGCTTGGTCTCACTAGCCATGGAGCATTGGATGCTAACCGGATAATATGGACTTGGAAAGTTCTGGTTGGATTCTACGTAGTCGGATCCGAGTCGAGATAAGGTCCGAGTCCGACAGGCCCAACTATGAGACGCAGCGATATGTCATCTGTGAGTCTCTAGTACAACATACGTTCTATGTCCTAAGACCTGAGCTGGCACATGTACTCGGGATGGTGACAGACTTGCTTTGGGCCGACTAAACGCTACTCCATGACTGGGTAGTTACAAAGGTAGGTTTCAGGCTTGTCCAGACCCATGCTGCGAGACATGGTCGAGCAAGATGGGATTTGCCCCTCCGACCAGGAGAGATATACTCTGGGCCCCTCGTGTGATTCGACCAGGATAAGCATGGCCATGCGACAAGGATTATGAGATAATCCGGATAGTGGTCGGCATCACTGGAACGAGAAAGAGGTCGGGATAGCACAAGGATGACAGACTCGCCTTGAGCCCGACAACATATATCGTGTGGCAAAAGGAATGGAAGTGTGATGTACAGGTTCGCTAACCAGCTTCATAGTCTGCTTGGTGTTCGGCATGCCTTGCTAGAGGCCGCTACCAATCGTGCAGTTTGGAGGTGATCCGGACTGCGACCAAGTCGGCTTGAACCTAAGGGGTCACGCGCTTAAGGTAAGGAACCTATCAGATCGGATCCAAGGACACTGGTCGGATGTGACTCGAGCTGTATTCGGATTGTGGCCAAGTAGACTTGTGGGCTTTAGGATCTGTGCAAGGCCCAAGAGTTGAGCCCGCGACAGATGCCTATATATAGTGGAGGTGCGGCACACTCATTTGATTGATCGCTTCGACGCTGCCACTAGGGTTTGCATGTGTTGCAAATAGACACCTCCACTCGCCGCCGGTTGTGTGATCTGACCTAGCAGTCCGCCGCACGACGTTCCTCCTGCACGCACGGATACCGTTAGAGGCGGTGCACTTGCACCGCTCCGGCGAACCTGTACGTGGGAACCGACGACTGGCTGTTCGAGGGAGATCAGACGAGGAGGAGACGATCCACGCGGACGCGCTGCCCAACTCTTCTTCCGCTGCACGGCACTGCGTGTCTAGTGGTAACGAACTGTGATCCATCTCCCGTAGCATGTTCCTGGTTGTTCTGCGCGTAGGAAAATTTTAATTTGCAATCGACGCACCCTACCGTAGAACCCAACACGTTTTGTGTGTATGGGAAAGATACACTCTACATAGTGCGTGTGCTTGGCAAAGAGAAATGCCGGGAGACCTAGAGAGTGGGGGAAGAGATGTGTGCATGCTCGAGAGACAAGATAGAGACCTATATTGGGGTCCGGACTTTAGAAGAGAGGGGGTGTTAATGTGCTCGTGTGTTCGTGTCTGGGGGAGAGAACGACTTATGTAATTGAGATATATATGTTCAATAGTGTGTGCACTCATGGTTGATCAATTTGTTTCACAGTTTGGACTATGAGATAACGATACTTTTGAACATGCGTGATATACCTTGATGTACCAGAATTACAAACCTAAGATTGGAATTTTGGAATTCGACTCCATCATTAGCTTTTGTAATTCATTTAAACGGAGGTACATTTTTTAAGCCGGGGTTTTGTGATTTCAAATTCACATATCAAACCTAGATATATACACATACGGGCATGTTCAAACTTTATAATCATCCACTTTATTCATACACATACACATTTTTGCTTTTGTCATCATATTTAGGATAAACACATTTGGAATTTCATTTGAATTGGACCGTATGATGGTATTTGCTTGTACTAGCTCAATGATCCATAATTGAATTGAATGGACAATCTAAGTTTCGAGTTGGAGACACTGATTTTCAAAACTTGCACTTTTTTGTGTGTGCAAAACAAATAAATTCTCGGCCATGATATCATAGTCGACCGTACAAGAGCAGAACACTTATAATTTCAGGCGCCAAAAGCTCTGAAACTTCCCGCTCACATCAAAATATCTCACGCCCGAAAGTTTAGCCCTGCGATATTCCTGTTTTACCCCTGCCACATGAACGGAAAAGGGCTGCTTTGGTAACTCCATTGTTTTCCCCTCTTTGCCCTCAACATTCTTCCCCAGTGTCGTGGTTTTGTCACGGCAGATGTCCTAGAGAAAGGACTTAGTCGTGGAGCCATCGCTACGGGTTAGCTTAAAGGGGTTAAAGTGAACAAGGGACGCAAGCGAGTTTTATACTAGTTCGGCCCCTTACGATGAAGGTAAACGCCTACGTCTAGTTGTGATGGAATTGCTGGGGTTTTGATGACCAGGGAGCGAATACGCTTTTCCTGAGTCTCGAGTTATTTTCTGTTCTCCTTGAACCGCCGCCGGGTCGTCCCCTTATATACATGGGTTGACGCCCGTCGGTTTACAGAATCCCGAGGCCGGCTCATAAACGTGTCCGGCTCGGTCTCTACTCTTTCTATCTTACAACACAAGTTTACTTATCAATGTCGGTTTATGTCTACAGGCCTTAAACCGGTTCTGGGCCCTGGGCCTTCATAAAGCGTCACCGTCTGTCTTCATGGGCTTCAGATATAATGAACTACTGATGGGGTTAACCCGGCCTCTCCTGGCCGGTTTACGCCCAGTGGTAATATCCCCAACATTAGGCCCCAGATTGATTTGAACTGGTTCATGTCAATCCTCAATAATTAAGAAAATTTCATCTTCAACATCTTCACATAATCTTGTAAACCACCGTGACGTCATCTTCCAGGACCATGGTAAACCGTCGTGACGTCACCTGTTATTTAAAACTATGTATAATCCACCTTCATTAATGAGCCTCCGATAATCGAGGCGACAACTCCGCCTCATATCCAAAATTTAGGCTCCTCGATTTTCGCGCCTGACGCTTATCTTTCTGCCCTTATAAATAGGGCCAGGGGGTCTTTCCATCCCCCCGGTATCTCTTCACCTCATCTTCTTCCTCGCACTGCCCATCCTTTGGAGCTCCGCCGCCACCGTAGACCTTCGTTTCTTCCTCCGCGACGGCCGCTGCATCAACCTGATCGGACCAGAAAAACGCGGCAATCCTCCGCTACTTCCTCAGCACCAGTACGTTCCTCCTTTCTTACTCCAGATCGACCATTAGGGTTCGTCGTTCTTCGTAGTTCTTCGAAGTTCTTGAATCTGTTTGTTTCTCTTTAGCAGTACCAATGGCTAGTTTAGATCTGCTTTTTCCAAAGCCTTTGTACTTTAAACTCCTGCTTCCTTGTTAGAACATCTGCCTTGTATAAAACTCATCTCAACTTGGTGAACCCTTAACACGCTGGAAATTAGGTCAGAATATATTTTGTTTTTCCAATGCGCGGTAGATCTGAAATTACCATGGCAAGATGTGAAACTTGTTTCTTCCTTCACTTATACACTTTTAATACCAGATTGGGCGGTTTAACTTCATATACAAAATGATGACCCAGTAGATACCATTAGTCCCCTGTTGAACCGCCAATGTGTTCATCATTGTACTATTTCCATTGTCAGACTCCGGTTTTCTAATAACAAATTCCGGTTTAATAATATGCTTACATCCTTATACCGCTGTATAGTTGTCCACTGTAAATCTTAAACCGGCATTAATCATGTTTCAGATCTTTCATTGCCATGGCCAAGCAAGTCTATGAATGCAATTGGGCTCCTTCTCGAGTAACCGAAGAACAGTTAAACAATCTTGTTAAAACAGGCGCTTTAGCCAAGAAAGATGTCATCCACTGGAGGGTCCCTGGCCCGGAAAATCCTCCTACACCCAAGGACGGAGAGGTAGTTGTGTTTGCTGACCATCTGGCTCGAGGTTTTAGCCCTCCCGGTTCGAAATTTTTCCGAGATGTACTAGCCAATTTTCAGCTGCGCCCTCAAGACATCGGTCCCAATTCTGTGACCAACATCTGCCACTTCCAAGTCTTCTGTGAGGTTTATCTGCAAGAGGAACCTACAGTCGAACTGTTTAGGGATTTCTTTCACTTAAACCGTCGCACAGAGTTCACGGATGGACCCAATACGGAACTGGGCGGAATGGCGGTTCAGAAAAGGAAGGAAGCCACTTTCCCTCACCCCAAGCTCCACAGTCACCCCAAAGAATGGAACCGGACCTGGTTTTATTGCAAGGATACATCTCCACCTGATGAAAACCCCCTGCCGGGTTACCGCCCTGAACGCCTGAGCAACACACATCCTTTTCCTCAGAGGTTGACTGCAAAAGAAAGGGCCAACTATCCTCCTCAATTATCAAAGCTTAAAGCCTTCATGGAAAACGGTTTGACAGGAGTTGATCTTGCTCGTTGTTGGATAAGCTGGAGTATTCTGCCCTTAAGTCAGCGCTCCGGTTTGATGTGTGAGTATACGGGGAGTTTGAAGGATGCTCAGCGGCACATTCACATTCAGCTTACAGATGCAGAAGTCACTGAGGCTGTAAAAATGATGTTGAACGAACCGGAGGCTGTCTGTGCCCAAACCGGACTACTCCCTTTATGCACCTTCAACAAACCACCAGCTGTAAGAATCATATAATCTTTTTATCTGAAGTTGCTTCTGTCCAAATATTCTCTGAAAGTGTGATTATTTTCGCACAGGGTGATGATCCGTTCTAGAACAAGAAACCACCGCAAGACAAACCGGTCAAGCCGCAAGATAAAACAGTCAAGCCAGTTCGTCCAAAGACCAAGGTTGTTAAAAAACCTGCCAAGAAAAGGACCACTGCATCCTCCGAGCTACCAGCTGATGACGCTGTGGGTAACCCGGAATCAGAGGTAGAACTTGACTCTCTTGGTTCATTTTTCATACACCTCATTGACAATGATTATTATCAGGACGACGCTGAAGGCAGTCACGCTGATGATGTAGAGGTAATCATTCTTTCCTCCGATTCAGATCCTCTGCCAACATCAAAAATCCGTCGAGCAAACCAGAAAGTAAAATTTTCTCACCACTTTGCTTACTTGGACCCAAACTTTCTTTTGAAGACACAGCATCACGAGGCTCGCCACACAACCCGGCACAGTGGCCAGGTAGTTTACCTCCGCCGGTTTACCGAACAGCCCGGTTCAAAAATGCCGATCAGAGGTCTCTTATCCCCTTGACACTTCATGCCCCAAAGCAGGTTGTTTCTGCCATCCTCTTAACCCATCTGATTCAAATTATCAGGGTACTTCTCACTCATCTTCTGCGAGTCGTCTGCCACAAAGCTTCCACCCCTTAAAACAGTTCTTGGGTGAGTCATACACTTATTTTTATCCTTGATATGTTATTTTAGTATATACTGTACTGATCCTCATGTTTATTTTTCTCAGCGCCAAGCCCAGACACAGCAAGAAGGCTCGGTTGAATAAACCGGCTGATGAGGACGTGGCTGTTGAACCGGAGAAAACTCCAGATCCTGAAGAGACCAACATTGATGCCATACTGAATGACCCACCACCTCAAGATCATGACTTCGTTGCTGAGCAGGTAGAAGTTGACACCACAAGCCATGCTGACCAGCCAACCAGCCCTGTCCGGACTGATGACAAACCGGTCAGTCCAGTGAAAAATACTAACAAACCGCCAACCCCAATAATGGCTGTTGATGACAAAGATGATGATATTATGATTACTGGCACTGGCCATACCACTCCTGGCAATCCAGTCGCTTTGTCAAAGCATACTGCCAAAGATGAGCTCTCTGCAATTGGCAAAGGCAAATGGAACGCCGATTTGTCCAATTATGCCCATCTGAATGCTCAAGACTTTCACTCCGACTTCCTGAACCGTCTGTACACCAGCCGTGACTATGAAGCCGGTTTGGTAAATTTGATGAAGGAGCGATATGAGGTAACTACATAAGTGTTTCTCTCTTACATTTAATTGCAGCTTATCAACTCCAGTAGCCCCCAAGTAACGGTTTAGTATACCAATCTAAACCGGGACTTAGTAACAATTTCATGTTTGCAACAATGCATCTTAACTTCACTGATGTAGCCCCCAAGGGCCAGTTTAACTTTATAAAGATGAACCGGGACTTTGTAGCAGAATTCCCATATCAGCAATTTCTAGCAAACACACATTAGCCCCCAAGTGCCAAGTTTAATACTTGTCTTGTGCTTGGGACTTGCAAAAATTTCTGATAAAGAGCAAATATGCATTAGCCCCCAAGTACCAAGGGCATAACTTGTTATGTGCTTGGTACTTCAAACATGTACTGTCAACTCATTATATATTTGTCTCTTTATAGGCTGAACTGAGCAAGAAGGAAAGCCAAACCGCTGATCTGCAAGAGAACCACAAGTCCCAACAAGCATAAGCCGCTCTTAAACCGGTGGTTGATGAACTGACCGGTGTAAAGCGGCAGATTCATGCCATGACTGCTGTTGTGTTCGGTAAAACATCTTTCCCTTAATACTTTCAACATATCTTTCCCATGTGTTGTCGGTTTACTAATGTGTACAATGGTGTAGGAACTCGCATTAGCCATCTAGGCTCTGATGTACAGAAGAAGTTGAAAGCCGCCTACACTCTGATAGAGCAGTTGTATATCGGTGCGCAGCGGATCATCTATACTGCTTCACATAATAATCCTCCTCCCACTTTGATCAAGGATACCTTAGAAAGGTTATCTATGCTTCCTGCCCGGGTAGACGAGCTAAAAAAGTCTGCCGCTAGAACGGGCGCTTTGGCCGCACTAACCCGGGCAAAAGCATGGGTACCTGACTTTGATCCAGTGGAGGCGGCCCAATGCTATCCCAGTTTAAAGGAAGACGGAACAGAATTTGGCAATGATGATCTCCGAATCATAAACCGGGAAGTACGCCCATTGGCTTGTCAACTGGTTGAAGAGGCAGATCTTTCGTACTATCAGGCGAGTTATGATGATAAGAACAGACGGGTTGCGGCACCAATTCCAGAAGCGCAAAATCTTATCCCACCAATCCGTAAGCACACTTATGCCCCTGACATTGAACTGTCCACGCTGATAAGCGATGAAGCTGTATTCCAAGCCCTAACTAGGATCGACTGGGCAACTGTTGATTTCCAGCCACTGGGTAGAGAGGAGGGAGTTGAACCGGTACGAGATGATCCGCAGCCATCAGGCCAAGCTGGTGACCAACCATGAACCGGAGGCCGGTTTAGTCTTCTACATGCTGCAACATGTATTTGAGAAAACAATTATCCTTTTGGGCACTGAAACGCCCTGTAATATGCTAGTTAAAATACTTGGTCTGGTATGCCTTCGTGCATATTTATCTGCGACTGATGCTTGCTTAATCCGACATGCTTAAGATATGATATTCATAATCCATAGCCATTTATTCAAGCTGTTCCTGCAGATAAGAAGCTTAAAGCACCCTGGCGGTTTACCCCCGGGCGGGTCATCATACCCAAATATATATGTGACCAAGGTTTGTAACCAGGGTTGTAAAAGATAACCAAATATGGAAATATATAATACCTGCGACCTTTAGGCATGATGTTGGCTGACCAACTTTGTAGTGAGGGCCATAACCCTACTGTGGAGGATAAGTAACTCCTGATATATGATGCCGGTTTACAATAAACCGTTCCAGGTTGTGATAAACACCGGTTTATTCCATACTGGTGCCTTTGAGTCAAAACCAGACCGGGCTGATAGTCTCCGGATTATAATTTGATCGTGTACTGACAACTTGTAGTTGACAGCCTAACCGGGTTGATAAACACCGGTTTAAAAACATCACAAATCTTATGAAAACAAAGAAAACTTAGCAAAAGGCAAATAAAAACCGTTGTAGTCGAGGCTTTTCACGGGCTGCCAGGCCCCAAATTTGAGGCTTTTCATGGGCTGCCAGTCCACTGAGTTAAACCATTTTTGCAAAGCCTTTTAAGATGGTCCTCAATCCTTAACCAATCATCGTTTTAACTTGACAAGTTCAGGGTCTTCATTTTAGAGTAACTTGTCAAAGTTCGAAGGGTCATACCAGGTTTACCTGGGCGGAGTGACTTACTTAAAGAGGCAGGTTAACCCAGGGTTTTAGCTGTATACACAGGCTTCCAAGCCATGGCTTGATAGCCTGTTACAAGTGTAGATTCTTAGTTCATTCTGACAACAAAGAATCCCCAAGCAACATTGTGAGCTGTGCTCAGTGGGTGCCTATGTTTGAGCTGTTGTTTTACAACACTCTCTTTGGCCCCGGATTGATGTGGCTTTGAGCCGATCAAGAGGTGTGACTGTGGTTCGGATACGACCAAGCCCCCAAGTGATGCTGTGGCATTGCGCCGATCAAGAGGTGTAGCTATGGTTCGGATACGACCAAGCCCCCAAGTGATGTAATATAAAGCTCTGAGAAGCTAAATCAAGGGGTAAACCGGACGCCGCTCTGTAAGCTCCATGTAACCACACATGATGTAAGAAAAACAACAGATACCCCGCTTTAGCTAAGGTTCCGGTTTATTATATTGATCATAATATATACAATGTCATAATATGTACATAAGCAGAGCCTATAGCTCAAGTATAGTAGGGCCGAAGATGAGCAATATTCCACGGCCGGTTGGTCTCCTCCTCCGATTTACGTGAGTCTTTGTGCTCTCGAACATCGATTAGGTAGTATGACCCGTTGTGCAGATTCTTGCTGACCACAAAGGGTCCTTACCAAGGGGGGGATAGCTTATGCATATCCGTCTGATCCTGGATGAGCCGAAGCACCAAATCACCTTCTTGAAAGGTTCTGGTTCTAACCCGGCGGCTATGATAACGATGCAGATCTTGCTGATAAATCGCTGAACGGGCTGCCGCCATGTCACGTTCCTCATCTAACAGGTCAAGAGCTTCCTGCCGTGCCTTCTCGTTGTCAGCTTCAACATATGCCGCTACACGAGGCGAGTCATGACGGATGTCACTAGGAAGAACTGCTTCCGCTCCGTAAACCATGAAGAATGGTGTGTATCCCGTCGATCTGTTGGGTGTGGTATTGATGCTCCACAACACAGAAGGTAACTCCTCAACCCAACAACCCGACGTCCGTTGCAAAGGAACCATAAGCCGGGGTTTGATGCCTCTCAAGATCTCTTGATTGGCCCTCTCCGCTTGACCATTACACTGTGGGTGAGCCACTGATGACACGTCAAGCCGGATGTGCTCACGTTGACAGAACTCCTTCATGGCACCTTTTGACAGATTGGTACCATTGTCTGTTATAATGCTGTGTGGAAAGCCAAACCGGAAGATCACCTTTTTGATGAATTGAACCGCCGTGGCTGCGTCACACTTACTAACTGGCTCTGCCTCCACCCACTTCGTGAACTTATCAACCGCCACCAAAAGGTGGGTCTTCTTGTCCTTGGACCTCTTAAAAGGCCCAACCATATCCAGCCCCCAAGTTGCAAACGGCCAGGTGATTGGAATCATCCTCAATTCTTGAGCCGGTACATGAGCGCGCCTTGAGAATTTCTGACAGCCATCACATCTTTTGACCAAGTCCTCAGCATCAGCATGAGCTGTCAACCAATAGAAACTGTGACGAAATGCCTTGGCCACCAAAGATTTTGAACCGGCGTGGTGACCACAATCTCCTTCGTGGATCTCACGCAAAATTTCACGGCCTTCCTCAGGAGACACACAGTGTTGAAACGCCCCTGTCACACTGCAATGATGTAACTCTCCATTGATAATAGTCATGGACTTGGACCGCCGGATATCTGCCTGGACAAAGTTTCATCCTCTGGTAACTCGCCCTGGTTCATATACGCCAGATATGGAAACGTCCAATCCGGGATAACATGAAGAGCCGCCACCAACTGAGCCTCCGGATCAGGAACAGCCAAATCCTCTTCACCAGGGAGCTTGACGGACGGATTATGCAAAACATCCAGGAAGACATTAGGTGGAACCGGTTTACGTTGGGAACCCAGGCAGCTTAAAGCATTCACCGCTTCATTCTTCCGTCGGTCCACATGATCCACCTGATAACCTTTAAAGTGACCTGCAACAATATCCACCTCACGACAATATGCTGCCATTAGTGGGTCCTTGGAATCCCAAGTGCCAGACACTTGTTGAGCCACCAGATCCGAGTCACCGAAGCACTTAACTCGGCTTAGGTTCATCTCCTTAGCCATCCGAAGACCATGGAGTAAAGCCTCATATTCAGCTGCATTGTTAGTGCAAGGGAACATTAAACGGAGAACATAACAAAACTTATCACCTCGTGGGGAAGTTAATACGACTCCAGCCCCCGAGCCCTCCAATTGCCTGGACTCATCAAAATGAATAGTCCAATAAGTATGATCCGGCTTCTCCTCTGGCGCTTGTAATTCTGTCCAATCATTGATGAAATCCACAAGTGCCTGAGATTTGATCGCCGCTCGGGGTATGTATTTCTACCCGTGAGGCCCGAGCTCTATAGCCCACTTAGCAATCCGGCCAGTTGCTTCCCTATTCTGGATTATATCTCCCAAAGGAGCAGAGCTGACCACCGTGATGGGATGACCATGGAAATACTGCTTAAGCTTCCGGCTTGCCATAAAAACCCCATACACCAATTTTTGCCAATGCGGGTACCTCTGCTTGGAATCAATAATTACCTCACTGATATAGTAGACCGGCCGTTGAACCGGATATTCCTTTCCGGCCTCCTTGCGCTGCACCACAATAGCCACACTAACAGCCTGGGCGTTAGCTGCCACATATAGCAACAATGGCTCTTTGTCAACCGGAGCAGCGAGAACCGGCGGATTAGCCAGCTGCCGCTTTAAGTCCTCAAATGCTTCATTAGCGGCGTCACTCCAGATGAAGTTATCCATTTTCTTCAGCATCTGATACAAAGGGATGGCCTTCTCGCCAAGGCGACTGATAAACCGGCTCAACGCGGCAATCCGGCCTGCCAGGCGTTGAACATCATTGATACACTTCGGTTTGGCCAAGGAGGTGATGGCCTTGATCTTTTCCGGATTAGCTTCAATACCCCGGTTAGACACCAAAAAGCCCAAGAGCTTGCCTGCAGGTACACCAAAGACGCACTTGGCCGGATTAAGCATCATTTTCTAAACCCGCAGGTTATCGAAGGTTTCCTTCAAGTCATCAATCGATGTCTCCTTCTTCCTTGATTTCACCACAATATCATCCACATAGGCGTGAACATTGCGGCTGATCTGTTTATGAAGACAATTCTGCACACACCGTTGATAAGTCGCCTAGGCACTCTTGAGCCCAAAGGGCATGGACACATAGCAGAAGGCTCCAAAGGGAGTTATGAAGGTTGTCTTCTCCTGGTCCTTAACTGCCATTTTGATCTGATGATAACCAGAATATGCATCCGAAAAGCTCAAATGCTCGCAACCCGCGGTAGCATCCATAATTTGATCAATACGAGGGAGGGCAAAAGGATCTGCTGGACAAGCTTTATTAAGGTCTGTGTAGTCCACACACATCCGCCAAGTGCCGTTCTTCTTAAGGACCAGCACCGGATTAGCCAACCACTCAGGATGGAATACTTCAACGATAAATCCAGCTGCCAAGAGCCTAGCTACTTCTTCTCCAATAGCCTTGCGTCTTTCTTCATTGAACCGGCGGAGAAACTGCTTGACCGGTTTATACATAGGATCAACATTGAGAGTGTGCTCAGCGAGTTCTCTCGGTAGACCTGGCATGTCACAAGGCTTCCACGCAAAAATGTCCTAATTCTCATGGATGAACTCGATGAGTGCACTTTCCTATTTCGGATCCAAGTTAGCGCTAATGCTAAACTGCTTGGACGAATCGCCAGGCACGAAGTCAACAAGCTTAGTCTCATCAGCCGATTTAAACTTCAGGGCCGGATCATGCTTTGTAGTTGGTTTCTTCAATGAAGTCATATCTGCCGGATCAACATTGTCTTTGTAAAACTTCAACTCTTCTATTGCACAAACCGACTCAGCATAAGCCGCATCACCTTCTTCACACTCCAGAGCGATCTTGCGGCTCCCATGCACGGTTATAGTTCCCTTGTGACCCGGCATCTTGAGCTGCAGATAGATATAACAAGGCCATGCCATAAACTTAGCATAAGCTGGTCGTAGAAACAGGGCATGATACGGGCTTCTGATTTTCACCACTTCAAAGGTCAAGGTTTCTGATCTCGAGTCATGGTCATCTCTGAAAGCCACTTCTAGAGCTATTTTACCAACAGGATATGCCGACTTACCAGGCACCACGCCATGGAACACCGTATTGGACAGTTTAAGATTTTTATCTGTTAACCCCATGCGACGGAAAGTTTCATAATAAAGGATATTGATACTGCTCCCTCCATCCATGAGTACCTTGGTGCACTTATAACCTCCCACCTGAGGTGCCACCACTAACGCCAGATGACCCGGATTATCAACCCGGGGCGGATGATCTTCTCTACTCCACACGATTGGCTGCTCAGACCAACGCAAATAACGGGGCATCGCCGGTTCAACGGAATTCACTGCCCTTTTATGAAGCATCTGATCGCGCTTGTCCAGGCGAGTGGTGAAGACATGATACTGTCTGCTATTCAACTTCTTCGGGTTGCTCTGGTAACCCGACTGCTGCTGCTACTGATTGCCCTGATGATTATAGCCACCTTGGTTGCCCTGATTACTTTGATTGTTATGTCCACCCTGATTACCGTGGAAGCCTGAACTGGAATTTCCTCCACCATAACCCGGCCCATGAGACCCGGGGCCCGAACCGCCTCCTGGGCCATGATCATACCGGAAAGAATTAGAATTTTTGAACTCTTGGATGATGTAACAATCTTTCCAGAGGTGCGTTCTCCTTCGTCCCATGCTTTGGACAGGGCTGGTTCAACAGATAAGACAGACGGTCCGGGTTAGGACTTGGCCCTCCACCGCACTGGGGCGGTTTACCCTTACGTCGCTTGCCCTTGTCATGTGTATTAGTATTAGCCACAAAGTCTAAACCGTGGTCCGCCTTACGCTTGCCGCCGTTTCCATGACCCGCCGGGTTGTGGTGCTGCCCCTTGGCGTTGCCGCTCTTTTTTCCCTTCCCTGTCTTATCATCGCCAGACTCGGGATCCTTGGTACTATCAGAGTCGGCATACTTCACCAGTGCAGCCATGAGGGTTGCCATGTCATTACAATGATGTTTGAGCCGTCCCAACTTCAACTTCAGGGGTTGAAACCGGCAATTGCCTTCCAATGTTAAAAATGCGGTGTCAGCGTTGATGCGGTCCGATGAATGCAAAATCTCTGAAACCCGGCGCACCCAATGGGTTGTCGACTCTCCTTCCTCCTGGACACAGGCAGCTAAGTCCACAATTGACATGGGCTGCTTGCATGTATCCTTGAAATTCTGAATAAACCGGGCTCTCAACTCGGCCCATGACCTGATAGAATTAGTCGGTAAGCTCTTTAGCCAAGTGTGGGCCGTCCCTTCTAGCATCATGGTGAAGTATTTCGCACATGCCGCATCATCCACATCCAGCATCTCCATGGCCATCTCATAGCTTTCGACCCATGTTTCAGGGGATAAATCGGCGGTGTAATTCGGCACCTTGCGCGGGCCTTTGAAATCCTTGGGCAGGCGCACATTGCGCAACACTGGGACGAGACACGACACTCCCAAAGAACTAGAGGTAACTCCTGGTTCCACCGATGTGGTTGGACGAACCGGAGTAAGCTGACGGGCTTCATGCTGCGCCACTAACTCGGCTTCTCTGCGTGCCCGAGCCCAGTCCGCCACCTCCTGAGCATCACCAGCACCACCCGCCGGGTTATTGCCACGGGGCGGATCACGGTTTCGCGCATTGCTTGACACTGCCGGTTCATCCATATGCCTGCTGTAACTCCGGCTTGGACGGGGAGTGGAATGAATCCGATCGCGACTATATGTATAAGCCTCCTGTTGAACCAGGGCTGTCTAAAGAAGCTCCTTAACCCGACGCGTCTCGACCGCCGCCGGAGAATCGCCTTCGATCGGGATGGCCGCCAGCCGTGAGGCGGCAGCGACAATGTTGTCTATCGGGTAAGAGCAATGACCCGGTGGCGTGGAGACATGCGGTGTTACAATGTTGTTCTGACAAGGCAGATCCACCAAACGTGGCTGAACCGGCGCCCCTGCTCCAGGTGCCTCCGCCCAGTTTACCACCAGCGGATTACCCTTCCCTGCTCCTGGGGTGTTAAAGAGGTTTCTACGTCATAAACCGGCGGCAGGCGAGATCGGTACCTCCTCTCAGGACTTCGTTCGACGCACTCTGATCCAGCATAATCCGGTAAGCTTGTGCATCCAAAGCGGCCCGCTCCGCGGCCATCCTGGTATCCTCAGCTGCTAAATCGGCTTTGGCCTGTGTGATCTGATCTTTCACTTTCGCGATTTCCGCATTGTGTGCATCCTGATCCGCCGGGTTAACCTCCGCCATCAGCGTTGCCAACGCGTCAAACAAATCAGATAGAACCTGAGCTGGCGGTCGCACAGGGCCTCCTGCCCCGGCCGTTGTTGCCGCTGCCGATCCGGAAATTATCGCCGCTGCGGTCGAAGAGTGGAGCGCCCGTTGCATACCGGCCATGAAGATCGCAACCCGGTTTGGCAGATCAAAGGGGTCCGGAATACTGTCGCCATCGGAACAGCCCCCAATCCGGCCATCTTGCAACTGATATAACGACTCGGTCTCTCCGGTCGATGACTCATTGCCGGAATAAACGACGGTCTCACCACCAGATTCCGATATATCCTCAGATTCCCCTCCATGGATAACTCCCACGAAGGCACGCTTCATGACAGGCTTGACCCGGGCAGATCTCGCATGCTGAGCCGTTTCGACGAGGTCGGTGCAGATGTCCGGCTCAGGGCCCGGTTCACCGATCTTGCCAATGAAAATGTGTATGCCACCAAAGGGGACCCGGTACCCGTACTTGATTGAGCCGGCCTCGGGGCCCCAGCCTGCATCGTCGATGTAGAGCTTGCCGCGGCGACTCTTGGTCATCCGGCCCACAGCGTAACCCTTGAGTCCTTCGAAGCTGCCCTCCAAGAACTTGAAACCATCGTGCAATAGCCCCACGGTGGGCGCCAACTGTCGTGGTTTTGTCACGACAGATGTCTGTGGCACCCCGGCTCAGAGCGATCGGTTTACCCTGCATTGCCAGCCCAGAGATCATGTCTTCTGGCAACACATAACATATTGGTACAAAAAACAACCGCTTTATTGATGCTAGCGGAACAGAGTTCATATTACAACAGTGGTCGAGGCCAAGCGGCACACTCGGTGCGGCGGAACAATATGTACATTATTTAGTGAACATAAAAGGGCCTCGACTCGAACAACTACGTGGCAGCGGAATAACGTCGTAGCGGAAGCTCCATATCACAGGGACACTGATGTGGACACGATCTAGACTCGAACAACGCTCCTTTCCAACGAGACTTTCCTGAAATCTGGCATAACACGCCAGGTCAGTACATTGAATGTACTTGCAAGCTCACAACAAGCATAATCATAATGACAAACAATATCATGATATTTAACCAATTATTAATAATGCAACATTATATGTCAACATGCTGTGATCAAGCCCGAACGTCCCTCAGGACAGCTTACCAACTGTGATCATCTCTGGACCACAAACACACCACCATAGTGGTCTTTCTCAAGAACAACTCGTGATCGTTACGGCGATCACAACCACGACCATCATTTGGTCCCAAATACCTCGATGGCCTTTCTGCCATCCATTGACAATGCAAACTTCATAGCTTAGTGTGCAATTTTTATTAAATGTTGACTCATGGTGCGACCTAGTACGAGGTGTCCGTAACCGTGGACTCGGCTATCGATAGATTATACACTCTGCAGAGGTAGCACACTGTACCCACACCACGGAACCCATGGCCTCGCATTCCCATTCGGGTGGACCAACGGCATTCCGAAAAAACCCCTCCATTGCCACAGCACTCTCCCGGCCACTCCGACCCAAATCCCCAACGGACTGGTCCTGGGTGGCCCCGTGTCTACCAAAGACACCCCGACCACTGTCGTGGTCAAAACACTCCCACTCGGGGACTTGGTACCATAATCTCATCAACGAGCACACAAGATTATGTGTGCTTACCGGGCCAGGGCAAGCACGACATAATCTTCCCAAGATGGAGGCACCGACCAAAGGCCGTGTCAATGGACCGAATCAAGGCCTCCCACAAGGCAAATGTGGTTGCACTGGAAAGAAACTCGATTCAGCGGCACCATGACCCAGTCAATGGTATATTCAAGTTGAATTATATTCAGGATTAATCTTTAAACTAAAAATGACCGGTGTCATAGCATGCCATGAAATGCAAAACAACACATGCATCACATATTGATAAAAATGACCGACGTCATCCATATGCACACCAAGCATAAACGTCAACAACTCATATTACTCTACTTGCTCAAAATGACTCACAACTTAACCAAAATATTTTGCAACAAGTTTTATTAATTTCCTATGCAAGAAAGTAACTCCGATAAATCTTTCATATGCTTGATCAAAAGATATCATTATCAACAAATCTTAATTTTTTTATCACTAAGTTGGGTTCAAACATTCTGTAAGAAAAGTAATATGATTAAACAACTATTTAATAGAATATTTTCTAACAAATTTTTATTAATTTAAGAATGCAAACACAAAGCTTTACATAATTACTAACATGCATAACAAAATAATTTCTAACATCACCTCAAATAAATTTTAACTTGCTTTACTAGTTTCAACTATTCTGTAAATCAAGCATAACAACTGACCAATACTTAACAGAATATAAATAATTCAATAATTATTTACATGCATGGGTTAATCATTTCATTTAAGTGAGAAAATCACAAATATTGAAATGGCATCATAAAAATGTTGTTGTGGCTTGCCTTAGTACAGATGGGGTTCACAAGCCTCCTGGTGATCCTCAAGACAAGCCTCACCTTCTGAAAATAATTTTAAACACAAAAAGAGAATATCAAGAACACTTCTAAAATTCACCAGAAATTCTAAACAGCTCAGAAAAATCTTATCTTTGGTGAGCTGTTAGATTTCCTTTCAAAGAACACAATGCAAAAAGAATCATCTCATTTGGACTTATGGTTAAAAAGTTAAAATTGTTTGAAGCTCTCTGGAATATAAATGAATTTGAATA
>NC_057805.1:457965760-458042720 GCF_018294505.1 Triticum aestivum | reverse complement strand
GAGTGGCTGACTAGCGGGCCCCGCTAGTCAGGTGGGGGAAGAGGGAGAGAGAAATAGAGAGGGCCGCGGCTTCACCGGAGCTCTCATCGGCGACGACGGCTCTTTGGCCAAAACGAGAGGGAGGGATGGCAAGAGGAGGTCGAGGCGCACCTACCCGTACCTGCAGCGTGGCTAGGGGTGGTTGGACGGCGTCGGAATCTAGCTCGCGAGCGGAGGCAGAATGAGGAGGTCGTCGGAGTTGAGGAAGATGGCGAGCAGAGGCCGCTCCAGGGGCTCCAAGCGGGCGAGACAGCCTCACCGGAGAGAGGCGGAGGCCCTGGAGAGGTCGCCCAGGCCTGGGAGGGGCTGGAGCTACCGCGGCGGCCAGAGGGGATCGCCGGCGAGCTCGAGCTCAGGGACGGCGGCCCGAGGCCTGCCCGGCCGGGCTACAGCTTCCTACTCGACCATGGAGTGTGTGTGAGTGCTGGAGGATGCTCAAGAAGGTTGGGGAGGGGCTCTATTTATAGGCGAGCGACGAGGGTGCTTCGGGCTCCGCCGGTGGACACCTGTCCACGGCGCCCGGCGACGAGCGGCGTCAGTGAGAGGGGGAGAAGGCGACGGAGGTCACGCGGCCACTATGGGCGAGCGGAGACGAGCACAGGATCAAGGGGGTGACGACGAGCACATTGCGCCCGCACTGTTGGGCTGGCCGGACCTTGCCTGTGCTCGCTGCGGCGAGCTCCGGCGTCGGCGAGTGCCAGGGTGGAGTTAAGGACGTCGAGACGATGATGGTGGCGAGGTTTGGCATGGTTGGGGCTGGCGGGGGAAGCAAGCACGCGCGAACAAAGCGTTCGCTGGCACCCAGAGCGCGTCGACACGCATGCCTGGCATCATGGACACGCGTGGTCACCACACGAACTCTCTCCTCCGGCCAACCTTCATCCAAAAATCATGTCTGGCATGTTGCTCGTGGTAGTTTTGAAGTTCACCACGGTTTGGTTTGGATCCAGGTGCAGTAGAGAAGATTTTACAAGCCAGGTAAGTTTCTGTTCAGTAACTTTGTGATGTTACTATGGTCAAATGGCTGGGAGTTTGGGGCTGTGCTTTGGAGGCTAGTAATAAGTTACTAAGGTAAAGATGCACAAGAAAGTTCAGGTCAAATGGAGCAAGTAAAATGGTAGTTGATGTAGAAACCACCATTTTTGTCCAGAACAGAAAAGATTTTCTGTAGCAAAAATATTCCAAAAAGTGCTGAAATATTTTTGCTCAGGGAGGAGCCCTAGGGTCCCTAGAATATTTGTGAATTATCTTAGAATTTTTTGAGCTATAAAAATTAGGGTTGCCTTGAAGCAAACAGATCTGGCTTAGGGTTTTTGAGAGAAAATGAATATTTTTCATTTAAGAAAAATATTCCAAAGGTTATTTTGTGGTGGATCAGAAGTGAAGTGATGGTTTGGGAGAGAAGTGAACACTTGGGTGAAAGCCAAGGATGCCCAAGTGTTTAAGTCCAAATGAAAAGATTCAGAAACTCCAAGTTTCAAAAAATTTCAAATGAAATTTCAAGCAAATAAGAAAGGGCGAAAACCAGGCTGTCACAAACCTCCCCCATTTAGAATGAATCTCGTCCTCGAGATTCGGTTGCTTGGGAAAACCACTCTGGATACTGACTCTTAAGGAACTCTTCCTGCTCCCAAGTTGCTTCTGACTCAGTGTGATGCTCCCACTGAACTTTGAAAATTTTTCTGACTTTGCTGCGAGCGACCCTTTCCACTTGATCCAAAATTTTGGACGGTCTTTCTTCATAAGTTAAATCCTTTGCCAATTCTATCTCAGCCATTGCAGTCCTTTTCTCAGGCGGGGATATGCATCGTCTCAATTGCGAAACATGGAACACATTATGTATTTCTGACAACTCCGGGGGTAGTTCCAGTTGGTATGCAACCGTACCTACTCGAGACATAATTGGGAATGGACCAATGAATCTGGGTGCCAGCTTTCCACGAGTCTAAAATCGCTTAACTCCTTTCATAGGAGTGACTCGGAGGTACACATGTTCTCCGGGTTCAAAACTGACCTGCCGGTGCTTTGCATCATAATAACTCTTTTGACGGGATTTGGCCAATTGCAGTCGGTCTCTGATTTCCCTGACTTGTTTCTCGGCTTCCATCATGAGATCGGTTCCGAAGATATGGCTATCTCCAGCTTGAGACCAATTTAGAGGAGTGCGGCACTTATGACCATATAGAGCTTCATAGGGTGACATCTTTAGACTGGTCTCGAAACTGTTGTTATACGAGAACTCGGCGTATGGCAAGCAATCTTCCCAGTTCACCCCGTTGGCTAGCACACAGGCTCGCAACATATCTTCGAGTATTTGATTTACTCGCTCTGTCTGACCGTCCGTCTGGGGGTGATAAGCAGTACTATATTTTAGTGCTGTCCCCAAGGCTTGATGGAGGCGAGACCAGAAAGCGGAGGTAAACAAAGAACCTCGGTCGGAAGTGATAGTCCGGGGTACCCCATGCAGACTGACGATTCTGGATACATACAGTTGCGCCAGTACATTTGCTCTGTATCTGGTGCTGACCGGAATGAAATGAGCAACCTTGGTTAGGGTGTCCACTATAACCCAGATTGCGTCTTTTCCTTGCTGTGTCCTAGGCAATCCGGTGATGAAGGCCATGCAAACATCATCCCATTTCCATTGTGAAACTGGCAGTGGTTGGAGAAGTCCGGCTGGCTTCTGATGCTCTGCTTTCACCTTGTTGCATATGTCGCAACAGGCTACAAAATAGGCAATGTCTTTCTTCATCCCATTCCACCAGAATATTTGTTTAAGGTCTTCATACATTTTTGTACTTCCCGGATGAATGGAATACGAGGATTCGTGTGCTTCTGACAAGATTTTCCTCTTCAAGTCCGGTTGATTTGGTACACAAATTCGTCCACGGAATCGGAGGGTACCGAAGTTGTCCTTGAAGAAATCTGGGGGCTGCCTTGCATGTTTTTGTAGCTTGGCGTCATCTGGCTGGGCCTTACGGATTTCCATCTCAAGTGTGGGGGTAACTCCCAAAATATTAGTGAGGCCAGCATCCACGATGACCATGTTGAACTGAGCGATCTCCTCCTGAAGTTCGGTAGGCAATGATTTTAACATGACATTTAAGCTGACGGGCTTTCGACTGAGCGCATCGGCAACGACGTTTGCCTTGCCTGGATGGTAATTTATTCCAAGGTCATAATCCTTGACCAACTCTAACCATCGTCGCTGACGGAGATTTAAATCTGGCTGAGTGAAGATGTACTTGAGGCTTTTGTGGTCGGTAAAAATTTGGCACCTTTTTCCAATGAGATAGTGTCTCCAAATTTTTAATGCATGAACCACTGTAGCCAATTCCAAATCATGAGTAGGATAATTTCCCTCATGTGTTCGTAGTTGTCGTGATGCATAGCTACCACCTTGCCGTCTTGCATCAATACACAACCAATACCTTGTCTGGAGGCATCGCAGTACACGTCGAAGCTGCGATAAATGTCTGGAAGAATCAATACGGGTGCGGTTGTCAGACGCATTTTTAGCTCATAAAAACTCTTCTCACAGTCCTTGGTCCACTCAAACTTTGTATCCTTTTTGAGCAGTTCCGTCATAGGTTTAGCAGTTTTGGAAAACCCTTCAATGAAACGACGATAGTATCCAGCTAATCCAAGGAAACTCCAGATCTGTGTTACAGTCGTGGGCGGTACCCAATCGAGCACATCCTTTACTTTGCTCGGGTCCACGGCTATGCCTTCGGCGGATAGTACATGCCCGAGAAACCCAACTTGCTTGAGCCAAAATTCGCACTTACTAAACTTGGCGTATAGCTGATGGTTGCGGAGCCGTTGTAGCACTGCCCGGAGGTGATCCTTATGCTCTTCTTCACTCTTGGAGTAAATGAGGATGTCGTCGATAAAGACTACCACAAATTTGTCGAGGAAGTCCATGAACACCTTGTTCATCATATGCATGAAGAAGGCAGGGGCATTGGTGAGACCAAAGGACATCATAGTATATTCGTAAAGACCGTATCGTGTAGTGAATGCGGTCTTAGGAATATCTTCCCTTTTAATCTTGAGCTGATGATACCCGGTCCGTAAATCGATTTTTGAGAATACTTTAGCCCCACTGAGCTGATTGAAC
This sequence comes from Triticum aestivum, assembly GCF_018294505.1. NCBI lineage: Eukaryota > Viridiplantae > Streptophyta > Magnoliopsida > Poales > Poaceae > Triticum > Triticum aestivum. The sequence continues at coordinate 458,038,561 of NC_057805.1, read as the reverse complement.
AGATCAATCCTTGGCAGTGGGTGTTTATTTTTGATGGTGACCTCATTCAGCTGGCGATAATCTATGCACATACGGAGACTGCCATCCTTTTTACTCACGAAGATTGCAGGTGACCCCCACGGTGAAGAGCTGGGACGAATATAACCTTTCCGGAGTAATTTGTCAAGCTGTTTCTTTAGTTCCACTAATTCTGATGAGGGCATCCAGTAATACTTCTTGTATAATGGTGCGGTTCCGGGCACAAGATCTATGGCAAATTCCAGTTCCCGATCTGGTGGCATGCCTGGCAGTTCTTCTGGAAACACATCAGGGTACTCACTGACCACAGGAATAAATTCCAATTTGACCACCACAGTGCACACTAGTTCTGGCTTGGGTATATGCTTGCGAGCATAGAATTTGGTGAGATGCCCATTCAGACTGGTTAAATTGACTTCTCGGGTTGCGCAGTTTATACAAACTTGATATTTGGTCAGCCAATTCATTCCCAATATAATATCCAACTGTTTAGACTCAATGATTATCAGAGATGTTGGAAAGTGGACCCCGTTGATATTGATCTCCAGATCGCGGCAGACTAGATTGCTCTTGATTATAGATCCCGGGGTTTGTACCAGCATATTTTTGCCCAAAATTGTGCAAGGAAAATTGTTTTGGGCGGCAAAACTCCGAGAAATAAAAGAATGGGAAGCCCCAGAGTCAAATAAAATTACTGCAGGTATGTCATTAATAGAAAACATACCAATGATGACTTCAGGCTTCTCTTGGGATTCATCGGCGGAGATATGATTCACGTGCCCAGTGAAGTTTTGCTGGGTTGGCCCTGACTCCATAAAGTTGACTTGTGGCCTGCTCAGCGCATTCACTCTGTGGTTCTTGGGGCACTGTTTGGCATAATGTCCGGGCTGCCCGCAAGTGAAACAAGAATTATTGCGCTGCCGCTCCTCATGCATTGGATTGGCCACAACATTCTTGACTTGAGTGGTGGTCTTGTTAACTTTCTGCTGCCAATTTGGCCGGTATTCCACCTGAGTCTGCTGCCAGGTACGAGCATTTTGCATAGGTTGCCCATCCTTCTTTGGCTCAAACTTGCGCTTGTTGTCGTTAACAGGCCTATTATCTGATATAAGCTTGTGTTCCCGTTCAGCAATAAATGCCTTGTCTACCAGAGTTTGGAAATCCGTGAAATCAAACATACTGAGAGCACACCGAAGTTGCGGATTTAAACCTCCAAGAAATCTGTCCATCTTCCTTTCTTCGGTGGCTACGTCATACAGGGAGTAACGGGCCAGATGATTGAATTTTTGCAGATACTCAGCCACAGATTGATTTCCTTGGACAAGCGCGAGAAATTCACGCTGCTTGGCCTTCATAACTCCAGTAGGGATGTGATATTTGCGGAACTTATCCTTGAATTTTTCCCAGGTGACTTCCTCATTAATCGGCCACATGGCTTTTGTATTTTCCCACCATATAGCAGCTGCGCCTTCAAGGTAATGGGTTGCAAATGGGACTTTATTATTTCCTTCAGTACGGGCGATCTCAAGCTTTTTCTCCATGGTGCGCAACCAATCGTCTGCATCCAATGGGTCAACAACCTGACTGAAATTGGGTGGATTGGTCCTCTGAAAATCTGACAGCTTTGAGTGATGGCCATTCTGATTTCCATTTTTTCCAACTATAGCTTGCACACTTCTCAATATTTCAATCAGATCATTGTTCCTTTTTTCTTCAAACATACGCAGAACTTGCTCGGTGGAGGGAGGATCAGGCGGAGGAGGTGGTGGCTGGACGTATGGCTCGGGAGAATATCATGCCTGTCGTGCGGAACGACGAACAGGAGTTCCCTCATGAACGTTGCTACTGCCGCCTCCCCGCGTCATCCTATTGAGTATTTTTGTCCAAGGCAACGAAATCGAGATGAGGGACATCCAAGAATAAAATTGGGGAAAAGCCAGCAACAATTCTCGAAAAAAAACAAAAGAGCGAAGAGAATACGGCGATTAAAGTCCCATCATAATTATACATAGACTCATACATGAAAATTTAACAACCTGACTGATTCCACTACTCTCATACATGAAGCATCATGACTCGTACAACTACATCCGTACACCATCTAGACGACTGCGAATACTCAAAGGCACTACTGCTCTGCTGGTGTTGCGGTGTCCTCCCCTGAAGCGGTCTCAGATCCCGAAGTGACGTGGTTAACGGAAACCTCCGGGTTAAAGGTAACACAACGACGCTGCCTCGAGGGCTCTCCCTCAGGGGCAGGGGTAGGATGAAGCATCGGGACTGCAGGAATAGCAAGACGTGAGACCCACTCGGCAGGAGTACTGAGAGGGTTCATGGCCGGAACGCCTGTGCTACTCGGGGGTGTAACCGGCGAAATAGGGGAGCTAGAGCTAACTGGGACATAAGGGGTAAATCCCAGTGAGGATGGAGTAATGGTGGATCTAGTAGTGATCAAGGTAGCGGCTAAAGCAGTATGGGCACGAGTCAGCTCTCGAGCCAGCTTGTGGATCATCAGATAGCTAGCAGTGATATAGCGAGCAAGATGGCTAGCAACACTATCAGACTCTGGGTTAACGAGAGGAAAACGGACATGACCGTTGTCGTGCAGAGATGGGTAGTAGTAGAATCCTGGGTGATGCTGCATTTGAACCTCGGTATAACGAAGCTCGACAAGGATCTCAAATGCGGCAAACTGGACAGCCTGAGAAGCGGTGGAGGCGTCACCGCTCCGAGAAGTGCGAGTGTAAGAGCCAGAATCGGAACTGGTGCGCAGAGTAACCACTGCGTGATACTCATACACTGAGTCTGCTAGACGCTCCCGGTACACACGGTAGACTGGTTCGTCTCTGTGAGGGTACAGCCGACGCCACACGTTGCAGAGAAGGTGCGGTGACGTGTACGGCATCAACTGCAACTGGCACGGATACGGCACCAGAGCCATCTACACTCACAACCATTAACAGGTTAGCATAAAACAATAATCAAATGACTACAATGCAACAACCAGCTATAACTGCTACCAACACTCACATTTACTCGTGTCTAGCGTCCAATTAACAGGTCGTAGTCTAGCGTGGCCTACAGTCAGTGCGGCTCTGGTACCAACCGTTGTGGCACCCCGGCTCAGAGCGACCGGTTTACCCTGCATTGCCAGCCCAGAGATCATGTCTTCTGGCAACACACAACATATTGGTACAGAAAACAACCTCTTTATTGATGCTAGCGGAACAGAGTTCATATTACAACAGTGGTCGAGGCCAAGCGGCACACTCAGTGCGGCGGAACAATATGTACATTATTTAGTGAACATAAAAGGGCCTCGACTCAAACAACTACGTGGCAGCGGAATAACGTCGTAGCGGAAGCTCCATATCACAGGGACACTGATGTGGACACGATCTAGACTCGAATAGCGCTCCTTTCCAACGAGACTTTCCTAAAATCTGACATAACACGCCAGGTCAGTACATTGAATGTACTTGCAAGCTCACAACAAGCATAATCATAATGACAAACAATATCATGATATTTAACCAATTATTAATAATGCAACATTATATGTCAACATGCTGTGATCAAGCCCGAACGTCCCTCAGGACAGCTTACCAACTGTGATCATCTCTGGACCACAAACACACCACCATAGTGGTCTTTCTCAAGAACAACTCGTGATCCTTACGGCGATCACAACCACGACCATCATTTGGTCCCAAATACCTCGATGGCCTTTCTGCCATCCATTGACAATGCAAAGTTCATAGCTTAGTGTGCAATTTTTATTAAATGTTGACTCATGGTGGGACCTAGTACGAGGTGTCCGTAACCGTGGACTCGGCTATCGATAGATTATACACTCTGCAGAGGTAGCACACTGTACCCACACCACGGAACCCATGGCCTCGCATTCCCATTCGGGTGGACCAACGGCATTCCGACAAAACCCCTCCATTGCCACAGCACTCTCCCGGCCACTCCGACCCAAATCCCCAACGGACTGGTCCTGGGTGGCCCCGTGTCTACCAAAGACACCCCGACCACTGTCGTGGTCAAAACACTCCCACTCGGGGACTTGGTACCATAATCTCATCAACGAGCACACAAGATTATGTGTGCTTACCGGGCCAGGGCAAGCACGACATAATCTTCCCAAGATGGAGGCACCGACCAAAGGCCGTGTCAATGGACCGAATCAAGGCCTCCCACAAGGCAAATGTGGTTGCACTGGAAAGAAACTCGATTCAGCGGCACCATGACCCAGTCAATGGTATATTCAAGTTGAATTATATTCAGGATTAATCTTTAAACTAAAAATGACCGGTGTCATAGCATGCCATGAAATGCAAAACAACACATGCATCACATATTGATAAAAATGACCGACGTCATCCATATGCACACCAAGCATAAATGTCAACAACTCATATTACTCTACTTGCTCAAAATGACTCACAACTTAACCAAAATATTTTGCAACAAGTTTTATTAATTTCCTACGCAAGAAAGTAACTCCGATAAATCTTTCATATGCTTGATCAAAAGATATCATTATCAACAACTCTTAATTTTTTTATCACTAAGTTGGGTTCAAACATTCTGTAAGACAAGTAATATGATTAAACAAGTATTTAACAAAATATTTTCTAACAAATTTTTATCAATTTAAGAATGCAAACACAAAGCTTTACATAATTACTAACATGCATAACAAAATAATTTCTAACATCACCTCAAATAAATTTTAACTCGCTTTACTAGTTTCAACTATTCTATAAATCAAGCATAACAACTGACCAATACTTAACAGAATATAAATAATTCAATAATTATTTACATGCATGGGTTAATCATTTCATTTAAGTGAGAAAATCACAAATATTGAAATGGCATCATAAAAATGTTGTTGTGGCTTGCCTTAGTACATATGAGGTTCACAAGCCTCCTGGTGCTCCTCAAGACAAGCCTCACCTTCTGAAAATAATTTTAAACACAAAAAGAGAATATCAAGAACACTTCTGAAATTCACCAGAAATTCTAAACAGCTCAGAAAAATCTTATCTTTGGTGAGCTGTTAGATTTCCTTTCAAATAACACAATGCGAAAAGAATCATCTCATTTGGACTTATGGTTAAAAAGTTAAAATTGTTTGAAGCTCTCTGGAATATAAATGAATTTGAATAAAAAGAAACAGCTGGGGGGGGTGACGTCGAAGGCATAAAGCCCAGGGGCGCCACCACTCATACCGTTTCGCACGTGTACTGAGTGGCGGACTAGCGGGCCCCGCTAGTCAGGTGGGGGAAGAGGGAGAGAGAAACAGAGAGGGTCGCGGCTTCGCCGGAGCTCTCGTCGGTGACGAGGGCTCTTTGGCCAAAACGAGAGGGAGGGATGGCAAGAGGAGGTCGAGGTGCACCTGCCCGTACCCGCAGCGTGGCTAGGGGTTGTCGGATGGCGTCGGAATCTAGCTCGCGAGCGGAGGCAGAACGAGGAGGTCGTCGGAGTTGAGGAAGACGACGAGCAGAGGCCGCTCCATGGGCTCCAAGCGGGCGAGACGGCCTCACCGGAGAGAGACGGAGGCCCTGGAGAGGTCGCTCAGGAATGGGAGGGGCTGGAGCTACCGCGGCGACCAGAGGGGATCGCCGGCGAGCTCGAGCTCGGGGACGGCGGCACGAGGCCTGCCCGGCCGGGCTACGGCTTCCTACTCGACCGTGGAGTGTGTGTGAGTGCTGGAGGATGCTCAAGAAGGTTGGGGAGGGGCTCTATTTATAGGCGAGCGGCGAGGGTTCTTCGGGCTCCGCCGGTGGACACCTGTCCACGGCGCCTGGCGACGAGCGGCGTCAGTGAGAGGGGGAGAAGGCAACGGAGGTCACGCGGCCGCTGTGGGTAAGCGGAGACGAGCACAGGATCAAGGGGGGTGACGACGAGCACAGTGCGCCCGCACTGTTGGGCTGGCCGGACCTTGCCCGTGCTCGCTGCGGCGTGCTCCGGCGTCAGCAAGTGCCAGGGTGGAGTTAAGGATGTCGAGACGATGATGGTGCCGAGGTTTGGCATGGTTAGGCAGGCGGGGGAAGCAAGCACGCACGAACAGAGCGTTCGGCGACACCCAGAGCGCGTTGACACGCATGCCTGGGATCGTGGACATGCGTGGTCACCGCGCGAACTCTCTCCTCCGGCCAGCCTTCGTCCAAAAATCATGTCTGGCATGTTGTTCGTGGTAGTTTTGAAGTTCACCACGGTTTGGTTTGGATCCAGGTGCAGTAGAGAAGATTTTACAAGCCAGGTAAGTTTCTGCTCAGTAACTTTGTGATGTTACTGTGGTCAAATGGCTAGGAGTTTGGGGCTGTGCTTTGGAGGCTAGTAATAAGTTACTAAGTTAAAGATGCACAAGAAAGTCTAGGTCAAATGGAGCAAGTAAAATGGTAGTTGCTGTAGAAACCACAATTTCTGTCCAGAACAGAAAAGATTTTGTGTAGCAAAAATATTCCAAAAAGTGATGAAATATTTTTGCTCAGGGAGGTGCCCTAGGGTCCCTAGAATATTTGTGAATTATCTTAGAATTTTCTGAGCCATAAATATTAGGGTTGCCTTGAAGCAAACAGATCTGGCTTAGGGTTTTTGAGAGAAAATGAATATTTTTCATTTAAGAAAAATATTCCAAAGGTTATTTTGTGGTGGATCAGAAGTGAAGTGATGGTTTGGGAGAGAAGTGAACACTTGGGTGAAAGCCAAGGATGCCCAAGTGTTTAAGTCCAAATGAAAAGATTCAGAAACTCCAAGTTTCAAAAAATTTCAAATGAAATTTCAAGCAAATAAGAAAGGGCAAAAACCAGGCTGTCACAATGTCCTAGAGAAAGGACTGAGTCGTGGAGCCATCGCTACGGGTTAGCTTAAAGGGGTTAAAGCGGACAAGGGACGCAAGAGAGTTTTATACTAGTTCGGCCCCTTACAATGAAGGTAAAAGCCTACGTCTAGTTGTGATGGAATTGTCGGGGTTTCGATGACCAGGGAGCGAATACGCTTTGCCTGAGACTCGAGTTGTTTTCTGTTCTCCTTGAACTGCCGCCGGGTCGTCCCCTTATATACATGGGTTGACGCCCGTCGGTTTACAGAATCCCGAGGCCGGCTCATAAACGTGTCCGGCTCGGTCTCCGCTCTTTCTATCTTACAACACAAGTTTACATATCAATGCCGGTTTATGTCTACAGGCCTTAAACCGGTTCTGGGCCCTAGGCCTTCAGAAAGCGTTACCGTCTGTCTTCATGGGCTTCAGATATAATGAACTACTGATGGGGTTAACCCGGCCTCTCCTGGCCGGTTTACGCCTAGTGGTAATATCCCCAACACCCAGAGCCCCTCCCCTTCCCCTCCCCAACCCCCCAACCCTGGCAAGCCGCTGAATCTATTCGTCCACCACAGCGGTGGACCTCACACCCCGCCGGATCTACCTTCCGCACCTTGGAACACCCAATTTCCAACTCACCACTTCACCGGAGCCGCTTCAGCGACTGGCTTGTCCATCGCTCCAAATCTCCTTGACCGCCATCATGGCCCACCGCACCGAATCTGCTTAACCGGCGCCCTCGTCCACCATAGTTTAGGCCCTTCACTGACTCCCTCGTCCGCCCCATCGCTGGCCCTTCATACAAGCCCTCGTCCGCCGCAACAGATCCGCCTCACCGAAAGCACTGTACACCACGCCCACCGAAGCCTTCGTCCACTGCACCAGACCCGCTCCACGGATGCCATATTCAACTCCACCGGCCCTGCTTTACGGATGCCGCAGCCTCATCAGGTTATTTTGATTTGTACTCCTTAGGTTTTTCTCTTCTTGATCATGCAACTGTTCACTTACCACAGATGAGCTTTCTTGCATGTCGACAGGCGCCGCAACCGAAGCACCGGAGCCGCTTGAGCGACGGTGACAGCCGACCCAAACTCAACCGCAACACGAGCACCATCGATGATCCTTAGCTATCAAGATGACAACGATACCCATACGCCGCCGAGAATCAAGTACTATTATCCAACGGCCGGCGCCTACGTTCACTTTCTTAGCATAAGCACCACACCTTTGAATTTCCTCAGGACATCATTCAATTTTTCATGAGACGCGTTATTCTGCTTGCCCCTGTAGGGCCATACTTCTGGTAGTGAACATGTTACATGTGCTAAATTACATACCAGTGCACATATAGTTAATATGCTTTAGTTTTGTCCTAAGTATTACACCATCTTCTTAGTTTAAGCATCATATATGAGTATATGCCATACCTATCCATTTTCTTTACCTATTCCATGTGTCGTCATACTATGTTTTTCCAGTCAAATGTTGTTCTTTCGTAATAGATGTCCAAAAGGAAGAGGGTGAGTGCAGATCCTCAAGGAGTACAAACTAGGTATTTGGAAAAGGTAGTGATACCTGTTAAATCAGATAGATCAGCAGCCACAGAAAACACAGGCCCAACTGTACCACACTTTACCTCTACTCCAGTGGCCAAACCCCTATTAGAACTGGTGAGAGCCTAGCATCAGGTACTGTCTATGATATCAGTTCAAAATTTGAACTCCTAAATTTCTGCATGTGCCTTACCTTCTCTCTTGTATGAAAACTAATTTCACATGAATCTCCTTTCTCAAAGGATCATAGGAACTCATGACAATACTGGGCTCTGCATTGCTCTTGTCAGTACCTCTTGCCCTTTGTCAGCATACTTACACTCATTGATGTTTGATTATGTAGCATCACTGTAAATGTTTGCTTCTTTATCCCCCCTTTGCTTGAAATTATAATATCTATATTTACTCTTAGATAAATGTAGAATTAACACAATGGTTATGAAGTTTTGGATTGCTCAAGTAAGTACCTGTTGTCATGTACTCCCTCTGTATCGAATTAATTGTTGATCAATTGCATGTATTTAGAACTTAATAGTGCTAGATACATCCATTTGAGCGACAAGTAATAACGGAAGGTGGTGGTATTACTGTACTTGCATCGCAAGATAGTTGATCGTCTACCATTACTCTGCATCTTATCTGCCCTGCCCTCCACTTTCTCCAAATTATCATATCTACATTTACTCTTACCAAAATGTTGAATAAAGCCAATGCCACTGCACACGTTGATGTCTGCATTCCTCTTGTCAGTACCTTTTGCCTTGTAACGTTGTACTTAATTAAGTGCTATTTGATTATGTATCATCAGTCTGCACCTGAGCTTCATTATCCTCTGTTTCTTCCAATATTATTTGATCTATATTTACTCTTTGCAAAATGTAGAATAATGGAAACGCTTATAAAGAATTTTCTTTGGGGAATTTATTGAATTATCCTTCCATCAACATGGAGAAGGGCTTTGTCCAGCCCGTGTTAACATGTAATGTGAGTTCATCCTTCTCAAGCCTTCAAAGTTTGTTCTAGTATAGATTTGGATAAGCATCATTTCCTCCACTGCTGTTTACTTTGCTGTTTACATCTGATTGCATGTTTGCAACAACTACCAGTTTTAAATTGTAGTTGTAAAAACATGTTCCTTATGCAGAACAGATCCATTTATTTGCTTATATAATTGTGAAACCTGTTACGTGTCTCCTTATTTCTCTTTCAGAGTCGTATCTCTTATGCCAGGTAGAACTTTAGGGAAGATAGTGAGCCAAACCATCTTGGGGACAACGAGATGACCCCAAAGTCTTGTCTTGATGAAGACAGTGAGTTGAAGCTACTCATCAGCAAGTGTGAGACAACCTCTGTGCAGTCGCTGCCTCAATCAGTTTGACTTCTTCAGTCTCAACTTAAAGCGGAAAGGCTTGCTTCAGCTCAGCTCCGACTTGAAGTCAAAGATATAATGAAGATGTCAGGGGACTGCCGTGCGCACTATGGCGCCATACAGCTAGGGATGAAGCATCTATCGTTGACACAACTATGGGACTGCCGTGCGCACTATGGTCTCATCAGCTTGTTCGGCTGCTTGCGGGGCCCGACCTTGCCAGGCCTAATGCCTTCTGAAGTGCTCTCAGTTTTGTATATTCTTTTGTCGGCGCGTTTATATGCACTGGTGGCGACCTTTGATGCCCAGTGTATGTAATCTGTGGTCATGTTGCGCTTTATTATCATCGGTAGTGAACTTTGATTCCCAGTGGAAGTAATATGCCGTAATTTCTTTATTGTATAGTCTAGGTTTATTCTTTGGTCGGTATGCTGTAATTTAGGCGAGAAGGTTTAGTGGATCTTAGTGTTGTCGGTCTTCAGGCCGGCCCGTTACTCATATGGGCCAAAACGTGGGCCTATAATCATCTTGGGCCATTAGCAGGTCTAAACCTATAGTAGTTTCCTGCCTTTAACAGGCCGAGTAAAGTTCTGGCCAGCTGGGCCAGAGAATACCATGGGCTTTTAACATGCTAAAACCTAGATTGGGCTATCATTGAGCCGAAAAATTCACGGGCCAATACAGGCCGAAACTGCCTAAGGCCCATGTTGGGCCCAAATAGGACGAGCAGTTAACACGCCAAAATATATCTCGAGCCTGTTTGGCCCAATAAAATTATGGGCTTTAAGCAGGCCGGTATCCACGGGGGCCATAGGCCCAAAAGTGTCATGGGCCATTATCAGATGGCCTGTAAGCAGGCTGGATTCAACACGGGCTGTAATTAGGCCCAACTGTTACACGGGCCATTAACAGGCTGATAAGGCAATTGGGCTGAAATTTATGCACGAAGACTACGGGCCATTAAGAGGCCTAAAGTTACTTCGGACAAGAAATAGCCCAGTTTTTGCGGCCGTTAAATGGCCTAAAGTTAAACCAGGCCAACAACGTCCCAGATACTCCACGGGCCGCTAACAGGCCGAAACTATTATCGGGCCAAACTGGTAAACGGGCATTTAACAGGCTGAAATACAAAACTGTCTTAGAATGGGCCCAAAGGTATAGTCGTCTGTTAACGGGCCTGATCCGATATGGGCCGTAATTTGGCCCAAAACTCGGCAGGCTGTGAATGGTCCTGATCCGATATGGGCCTCAATTTGACCCAAAACATGGCAGGCTGTTAACGGGCCAGCCCACTAGTGTCTGAAAAAACATGGTGGGCCTTTAGCTGGGCCGGCCTTTTCACCGGAATGGGCCTCTATTGGGCCGTGCCACGTGTCGACATATCATAGGCGCCTCCTGTCCAATGAGTGGATGACATCTGTCCCAACGAGGAGCTGAAATGTGGTTCCGTCGGCCAATGAGAATTTTACACGTGGAAAATCCCCATTGGTCCGGGCCGTTAACGGGTTATCAGATCCAAAACCGGACCCGATAGCTTAACGGCGAGCCGTTACGGTCGATGCCACGTGTTGGTCACCCTTGACGAAAGCACTTCTATGACGCACGATTTATTGTCATGGAAGTGGACACTTCCATGATGATAATTTTGGTAATGTCATGGAACACTTCTACGACAGCACAAGTATGACTATCTTGATTCTGTCATAAATTTGTCATGGATGTACATGCATGACAGAAAACGTGACCTACTGTGACAAACACGTATCATCACGGAAGTGTATTTTTTTGTAGTGTACCCCATTATGCAATGGTAAAGGAAGTAATGCTGATAAGGTTCAAGATAGTGAGACATCCCTGTTGGTCTCCAAGAAAGCTGATAAAAACTATATTGAAGACACTGAGACAACCCCAAAGTCATGTATTGATGTAGTGTTCGAGTTACTGGCTACTACTGCTGGCACCAGCTCTTCGAACTTGCTGCCTGAATCAGTTCGGCTTCTTGAGTCTCAACTTCAAGTTGAAAGATATTGATCAGATGTTATGCGACAGGAAGCCAAAGGACTGAGGAAGTCCCTGCAGAATTCAGATGCATACTTTCTGGTGCAACAACAAGTGCTGGAGGATTTAAGCGCCAAACAAGAGAAAGTTAATAAGCTTGATAAGCATCTTGCCAGCATTATGGGTACCCAGGATATTGTTTCTTGAGATCTTCGGAAGTGGTTTCAGTTCTGGACTTGTTTTGCTGCGGCGTTTATTTGCACTGGTCGCCAACTTTGACAACCAGTGTATATGATATGCTGCTTTGTTCCCTATATTTGCACTGGTGGCGAACTTTGATGCCCAGTGGATGTAATATGTGTAATAGCCGTGATAGCCTAGCGTAAGTTGCTTGCTTATTTATTTCCTTGTTGTCTTGTTTTTTTCTTTGCTTGTAGTCAGTGCAGTTCTTTTTCCGCGGTTTGCTAGTGGCTGCAATAACCTATTTTTTAAAACTAGGCCACAATAACCATGGGCTACATATTTACTGTAGTTACCATGGGCCTCCTACGGGCCGCTGAAATAATGGGCCTTCTAAGGGCCGTAGAAACAATGGGCCTTCTACCGGCCATAGCATCAATGGGCCTTACGGGCCGTATGTAACACCCCGCATGTAACTTTCCATATTTGTAACTCCAACTCTTGCCATTTTCGGCTATGTGTTATGATATTCCCTCCGTGGTCGGGTTTTGTCTTTCGTTTTGTATTTTTGTTCATGTCATGCATTTCATATCATGTCATCATGTGCATTGCATTTGCATACGTGTTCGTCTCATGCGTCCGAGCATTTCCCCGTTGTCCATTTTGCAATCCGACACTCCCACCTCCTCCGGTGCACCCCTCTTGTTTTCTTTTCGTGAGCGGGTTTCTAACGTTCTCGGAATGGACCGAGGCTTGTCAAGTGGCCTTGGTATAACACCGGTCAAGTTTCGTTCCATTCGGAGGTCGTTTGGTACTCCAACGGTTAACCGGGTAACCGCAGATGCCTTCTGTGTGTTCCAGAAAACCCCCTCTCTAACCAGCCCAAAACCCACCAAACTCTCTTCCATGCTGTAGGTCGTTCGATCACGATCGTGTGGGCGAAAACCGCACCTCATTTGGACTCTCCTAGCTCCCTCTAGCTATATATTTGCATCCATCCCGAAATACTTTCGCAGACGAAACCCTAACCACCTTCCTCTCCGCGGCCGGACGCGTCCAGCCGCCGGCGGACGAAGCCACAGCCACCCCGCGTCCGCCACGTGGCGCCCGCCGCCGCCCGTACCGCGCCGGCCCGCGCGGCCCATCGCGAGCCCGTGCCTCCTCGCGCCGCCCACGCGCCTGCCTCGCCCGTCTCCGCCCGAGCCCGAGCTCCCTAGCCCGATCCGATCTGGTTGACCAAGGTTGACCCCGTGACCCCGCGAGAAGTTTTTTTTGCATTTTCACATTATATACCCCTGTTCAACATGCAATAACTCTCTGCATATAGCTCTGTTTCGCGCGTGTAATATATCAAAGTGTTCGTCTTGTGATGCTCTACATTTTTTTCAATTGCACCATGTTCATTAGAGGCCATCTTGATGCCCAAATCTCCGTTGCAAGAGTGCTAGTTGCTGTTATCTGTTGGTTCTTAGCAGAACTTGGAGTTTTGTTATTTTTGTATCATTTAATCTGTGCATCTTATGGGCATGAGCTCTACATGTGTTTTGTTTTATGACATGCCATCTTTCCAGTGGTTTATGACATGTATTTTTGTGATCTCTGTGGTGACTAGAGCAAGCATGCAAACTAGGCCCCGTAATGTTTCTGATTTCGGGGACAGTAATTTCTCTAAGCCTTTGTCTGCTGTTATTTTGTTGCCATGTAAACTTGATGCTACAGAGAGATCCATGCATATTTTGAAGATGTTCATTAAGGATATTTTGTAGCTATTGTTGTAATTGATCAATTCCTGCCTTTGTTTGCAATTATGGAGTGCCATAGCATGACTCAATATTGCTCTACTTTTGCTATAAAATATTTCTGGCAGATTCTTAACATGATATTCATTTTTGCCAAGCTTGTTGTAGTTGTTCCATACATGCTATGCTTTTGTTCTTGCCATGGATAGCTTCATAAACATGCGATCGTGCTGTAGGTATGCTTGTTTTGTCATGCATTGCTTTGTGGTGAGTGCATCAAGCTCACTTAGATGTCCTCATAATGTCTGTTTCTGCCATGCTCTGTTTTATGCTAAGTCTGAAACCTGATAACGAAACATGCTATGTACATGGTTGCCATCATATCTTCTGGTCCTTTTTCGCTTATGGTCAGTAAGGGGCTTTTGTCACATGCATTTAGTAGAATCGTTCTATGCCTTGTTTTGCCATGTTAAGTTCCTGTAGCATGTTGATTTCGTGCTCTGAACATTGCTACCTGATGCTGTTTTCTGCCATGTCCAGTAATTTCACCAAGTCTGTGAACCTGTTATCTTTTGCACTTTTGCCATGCTTGTTTGGGCCTGTTATGTTGTGATCTAGCCGTAGCTCAGTGTTCATCTTTTGTCGAGCATCTCCTTTAGATTACTTCCGTATGCTTTGTTGCTATGTTGGAGTGCTGTAGCAATGTTACTTGTTGCATTCTATGTGCTATCATGCTGTTAATCGCAGATTCGTGTCATTCTTGTTTTGCTTGCCATTTGCAAACCGTGCATCCGTTTCCGGTGATCTTTATATCGATTTCGACCGAAATCATCTCATCTTTCCAGTGGAATGCTTGGTTTGCCAAGTTACTGCCTTGTTCATCATTTTCCTTCCGGAGCACGCATATGCATCGCATATCATATCTCGCATATCAAACATGTTTTGCATCATGTTGCTTGTGCATTTCTCGTGATTGATTGTGGTTCCGTTGCTTGTGTTCTTGTCTTGGGTAGAGCCGGGAGATGAGTTCATGAACGAGGAACCTGTTGAGTACGCTTACGAGGATCAAGCTTTCGACAACTCTGAGAACCTTGCAGGCAAGATGACCATACCCTCGAAATCACTTCTATCTTTGCGTTGCTAGTTGTTCGTTCTATTGCCATGCTGCGCTACCTACCACTTGCTATATCATGCCTCCCATATTGCCATGTCAGCCTCTAACCATCCTTTCCTAGCAAACCGTTGTTTGGCTAAGTTACCGCTTTTTGCTCAGCCCTTCTTATAGCGTTGCTAGTTGCAGGTGTAGTTGAAGTTGGTTCCATGTTGGAACATGGATATGTTGGGATATCACAATATCTCTTATTTAATTAATGCATCTATATATATTGGGTAAAGTGTGGAAGGCTCGGCCTTATGCCTGGTGTTTTGTTCCACTCTTGCCGCCCTAGTTTCCGTCATACCGGTATTATGTTCCTTGAGTTTGCCTTCCTTACGTGGTTGGGTGATTTATGGGACCCTATTGACAGTTCGCCTTGAATAAAACTCCTCCAGCAAGGCCCAACCTTGGTTTTACCATTTGCCACCAAAGCCTTTTCCCCCGGGTTTTCGCGAGCCCGAGGGTCATCTTTATTTTAACCCCCGGACCAGTGTTCCTTCGAGTGCTGGTCCAAACTGGGTGATGTCCGGCGCCCCCTGGGCAACCAGGGTCTATGCCAACCCGACGTCTTGCCCATCCGGTGTGCCCTGAGAACGAGATATGTGCAGCTCCTATCGGGATTTGTCGGCACATTCGGGTGGCTTTGCTGGTCTTGTTTTACCATTGTCGAAATGTCTTGTAAACCGGGATTCCCAGACTGATCGGGTCTTTTCGGGAGAAGGTTTATCCTTCATTGACCGTGAGAGCTTATGATGGGCTAAGTTGGGACACACCTGCAGGGTATTATCTTTCGAAATCCGTGCCCGCGGTTATGAGGCAGATGGGAATTTGTTAATTTCCGGTTGTAGAGAACTTGTCACTTGACCCAGTTAAAATACACCAATTGCGTGTGTAGCCGTGATAGTCTCTTCTCGGCGGAGTCCGGGAAGTGAACACGGTTCGAGTTATGAATGATGTAAGTAGGAGTTCAGGATCACTTCTTGATCATTTCTATATGACGGCCGTTCCGTTGCTTCTCTGCTCGCTCTCTTTGGCGTATGTTAGCCACCATATATGCTTATTGCCGCTGCAGCTCCACCTCATTACACCTTCCTTTCCTATAAGCTTAAATAGTCTTGATCTCGCGGGTGTGAGATTGCTGAGTCCTCGTGACTCACAGATTCTACCAAAACAGTTGCAGGTGCCGACGATGCCAGTGCAGATGATGGGATCGACCTCAAGTGGGAGTTCGATGAGGAACGTGGTCGTTACTATGTGTCTTTTCCTGATGATCAGTAGTGGAGCCCAGTTGGGACGATCGGGGATCTAGCATTTGGGGTTATCTTATTTTCATTTGGATCTTGACCGTAGACGGTCTATGTGTGTATTTTGGATGATGTATGAATTATATTTATGTATTGTGTGAAGTGGGGATTGTAAGCCAACTCTTTATCCTATTCTTGTTCATTACATGGGATTGTGTGAAGATGACCCTTCTTGCGACAAAACCACAATGCGGTTATGCCTCTAAGTCGTGCCTCGACACATGGGAGATATAGCCGCATCGTGGGCGTTACACCGTATGATTGATAGGTCAAACATGGGCCAATAACAGACCGCATTATGGGCCATAAACGGGTTAGATTTGGAATCGTCCATTCATGGGTCGACAATAATGGGCCGTCGTTAATCTGCCGTATTTGATGACGCTATGGAAACGGCCCATCGGATTAACGGTCCGCAAACGGGACGATTGTAACCACGGGCTGAATTTGGCCCACAAGCCGAAAAGGCCAGTAATGGGCCGTAAGTAATCGAATGATGGAAATGAGCCCAAGAATAAATGGGCGCTGAGAAGGCCGAAAGATAACATGGGTTGGAAACGACCCAATGGAATAATGGACCGTTAATGGGTATAAAGCGGTACACTGTCCATTGCAGGCCAGATTCACCATGGGCCGTTAATTGGCTAAGAGTTACAAATGGCCTCGTATGGGCCGAAAGACATCATGGGCCATACATGGGTCGGAAGTTACAACGGGCTGGAATCATATTGGACGGCCCAGGTGAAGCTACTGGCTTAATTCCGATAGGCCGTAACGGGCCGTGAGTTAGCGGGCCGTAAATGCGCTATATACGAACATGCCGTTAACAGGCTTTCCGTCGGCCGGCCCGTTACCTTTTGACCAAGTCAAACGGGACGGCCTTTTCATCGGAATGGGCCTCTGTTGGGCTGTGCCACATGTTGACGTATCATAGGCGCCTCATGTCCAATGAATGGATGACATCTGTCCCAACGGTGAGCCAACACGTGTTTCCTCCGGCCAATGAGAATTTTACACGTGGAAAATCCTCATTGGTCCGGGCTGTTAGCGGGTTATCGGATCCAAAAGCGGACCCGATAGCTTAACGGCGACCCGTTATGATGGATGCCACGTGTCGGTCACCCTTGACGAAAGCACTTCCATGACGCGTCATTTATCGTGATGGAAGTGGACACTTCCGTGATGATAATTTTGGTAATGTCATGGAACATTTCTACGATAGCACAGGTATGACTATCTTGATTCTGTCATAAAATCGTCATGGATGTACATGCACGACAGAAAACGTGACCTACCATGACAAACACGTATCATCACGGAAGTGTATTTTTTTGTAGTGACCAAGCAGATTTCCCGTGGAACACTTACAAATTTTTTTGAATCGAACACCAGTCTTGGGGGAGCGGACGAGGATAGGGTCCAGCCTTATCTGCTTGGTCCTGGTGACTACTAGTTAATCCGGGGTGCGTGAAGTGTCGTGGTCCCTACGAAGGCCACGTCCTGTCAGCCGAGGTGATGTGACCAGACGTGTCTTCTTGGGCGCCAGTGTCATTAACGGAGCGCCTAGACCCCTGTGCTTTGTTGTGTGTGAGTGTAAAATTGGCAGGGTTATCCCACCGCGTGTCACAGTGTGGTTGCAGTTGTTTGCTTTTCGTCCAGGCTTTATAAGAGGAATGCATTGGACGACTCTCTTCTTTGATTATTTCTCCCACTTCTTCCTCCTGAGTGCCTCTTTCTCCACTTTTGTTCTCGCCTGAGCTCTCTCTCTTTCTCTGCTTGCATCACTTCGATCTCCACGCGCACACGCCGACGACCAATGGCTCCCAAGTTGGCCAAGAGTGAGGCTGCGAAGAGCAGCACTGCAGGCAAGGAGGTCGTCACTGGTAAGGGCAGCAGCAAGGGGAAACAAAATATTGCTTTCAACACCAAAGAGAAGTGGATGGACTCTATATCCATCACCGCGCATCTCCACCATCACTCCGAGCAGGGATATTTGCCACTGATGGGGGTTGTAAACTGTCGCTCGTCGGTTACGATAACTAAAGAGGGAGATGTTGCTAAAGTTGTTCCAAATCATAGGAGACGAGAGAGTATGCTTCAAACCCTTCCTTCTTAGTGGACCTAGCTTCTTGGTACATGCCTTCTTCTGAGGACTTCTTCACTTTTACAGGCTCCAACACCATCACTTGACGCTGAACGACATCTTGCACATCACATGCTTCATGGATTTGTGTGAATGTTTTCTTGGAGTCGAGCTCCATTTTGGCCTCTGGCGGCTGTATATCCAAGTGAAAATCCAGACCAATGTCATGGAGATCCGCGAATGCAGCGGGGCCGCTATTATGAAGAAGCTCGTAACTAGCTACCTTGAGCGAGAGTTAACTGAGTCCAACAAAAATGGCAGGAGGGATGGTTCTATATCATCATACAAAATTGTTTGCGATGAAGAGATGCACAAATCCCGGGCGCCAAATTTTCTCTTGGCTTAGTGGTGAAGGAACCATAGCTCTCGCTTTGCATACGGGTGTTCAATCTGAAACATTTCCGATGAGTGTTTTATTCAGAGAAAAACGCTAAGTTGATCAAAACCATAGATTTCATTCGATCACACTATGACTTTACATTCATACGATCGAGATACAATATTAAACAAAAAAACTAGTTGGGGTGGCGGCCGCATGCTGCATCGACGTTCTCATCCTCCGAGACGCCGTTGTTAAAATCTTCAAGCCATCCCAGAATGTTCTTGACTTGCAAATCAAAGAGTTGTTCATCACGCGATCGACGGGAGGGGATGTGGGGATGTCCACTCGCGGCGCTATGAGGTAGCGGTCGACGGCGGCGTCCATGATGCTAACGGGAGCGCGGCAGGTGCAGGCAAGCGCATGGGGACCGGTGTCACGGGGGGTGCAAGGGGGCGCATGAGTGTAGGCGGGGGCGCTGGTGCTGGCACGTACACGAGCTCGCGCAGGTCCGTGGGGACCTCTCTGATGCTCACGGCTTCCAAAGCTGTGATGGTGCTCGGTGACCAGCCCGTCAATGCCATGGGGATGGTTGTTGCTACCTCTTGAGCATGCGTTGGTTTTCCCTTGAAGAGGAAAGGGTGATGCAGCAAAGTAGCGTAAGTATTTCCCTCAGTTTTTGAGAACCAAGGTATCAATCAAGTAGGAGATAACATGCAAGTCACCTAGTACCTGCACAAACAAACAAGAACCTTGCAACCAACGCGATAAAGTGGTTGTCAATCCCTTCACGGCCACTTGCAAAAGTGAGATCTAATAAAGATAGTAAGATAAATATTTTTGGTATTTTTGTTGTATAGATTGGAAAGTAAAGATTGCAAAATAAAATAAATAGGAAACAAGAATTGTAGATCGGAAACTTATAAGATGTAAAATAGACCTGGGGCCATATGTTTCACTAGTGGCTTATCTCAAGATAGCATATATTACGGTGGGTGAACAAATTACTGTTGGGGAACACAGTAATTTCAAAAATTTCCTGCGCCCACGCAAGATCGTGGTGATGCATAGCAACGAGAGGGGACAGTGTTGTCTACGTAACCTTGTAGACCGTAAGCGGAAGTGTTATGACAACGCGGTTGATGTAGTCGTACGTCTTCACGATCGACCGATCCTAGCACCGAAAGTACGGCACCTCCGCGATCTGCACACGTTCAGCTCGGTGACGTCCCACGAACTCACGATCCAGTAGAGCTTCGAGGGAGAGTTCCGTCAGCACGACGGCGTGATGACGGTGATGATGAAGCTACCGATGCAGGGCTTCGCCTAAGCACCGCTATGATATGACCGAGGTGGAATATTGTGGAGGGGGGCACCGCACACGGCTTGGAATAATCAACTTGTGTGTCCTAGGGTGCCCCCCGCCCCGTATATAAAGGAGCAAGGGGGAGGCCGGCCGGCCTTTGTGCGCCCCAAGGAGAGGAGGAATCCTCCTCCCAGTAGGAGTAGGATTCATCCTTTCCTAGTCCTACTAGGAAGGGGGAAGGGGGAAGGAAGGAGAGGGAGAGGGAGAGGGAGAGGGAAAGAGGGGCTGCGCCCTCCTCCCCTAGTCCAATTTGGACTCCCCATGGGAGGGGGCGCGGCACCTCATGGGCTGCTGCCCTCTCTCTCCCCTAACGCCCACTAAGGCCCAAAACTTCCCCGGGGGGTTCCGGTAACCCCTCTGGCACTCCGGTTTTCTCCGAAACCAACCGGAACACTTCCAGAGTCAGAATATAGCCGTCCAATATATCAATCTTTATGTCTCGACCATTTCGAGACTCCTCGTTATGTCCGTGATCACATCCGGGACTCCGAACTATCTTCAGTACATCAAAACACATAAACTCATAATATCGATCGTCACCGAACATTAAGCGTGCGGACCCTACGGGTTCGAGAACTATGTAGACATGACCGAGACACGTCTCCGGTCAATAACCAATAGCGGAACCTGGATGCTCATATTTGTTCCTACATAATCTACGAAGATCTTTATCGGTCAAACTGCATAACAACATACGTTGTTCCCTTTGTCATCGGTATGTTACTTACCCGAGATTCGATCATCGGTATCTCAATACCTAGTTCAATCTCGTTACCGGCAAGTCTCTTTACTCGTTCCGTAATGCATCATCCCGCAACTAACTCATTAGTCACATTGCATGCAAGGCTTATAGTGATGTGCATTACCGAGAGGGCCCAGAGATACCTCTCCGATACACGGAATGACAAATCCTAATCTCGATCTATGCCAACTCAACAAACAGCATCGGAGACACCTGTAGAGCATGTTTATAATCACCAAGTTACGTTGTGACATTTGATAGCACACAAAGTGTTCCTCCGGTATTCGGGAGTTGCATAATCTCATAGTCATAGGAACATGTATAAGTCATGAAGAAAGCAATAGCAATATACTAAATGATCAAGTGCTAAGCTAACGGAATGGGTCAAGTCAATCATATCATTCTCTAATGATGTGATCCCGTTAATCAAATGACAACTCATGTCTATGGCTAGGAAACTTAACCATCTTTGATTCAACGAGCTAGTCAAGTAGAGGCATACTAGTGACACTCTGTTTGACTATGTATTCACACATGTACTAAGTTTCCGGTTAATACAATTCTAGCATGAATAATAAACATTTATCATGAAATAAGGTAATAAATAATAACTTTATTATTGCCTCTAGGGCATATTTACTAGAGTCAGTAATCTTAGTTCACATCGCCATGTGACAATACTCAAAGGGTTTACTAGAGTCAGTAATCTTAGTTCACATCGCCATGTGATTAACACCCAAAGAGTACTAACGTGTGATCATGTCTTGCTTGTGAGAGAAGTTTAGTCAACGGGTCTGCCATATTCAGATCCGTATGTATTTTGCAAATTTCTATGTCAACAATGCTCTGCACGGAGCTACTCTAGCTAATTGCTCCCACTTTCAATATGTATCTAGATTGAGACTTAGAGTCATCTAGATCAATGTCAAAACATGCATCGACGTAACCCTTTACGACGAACCTTTTGTCACCTCCATAATCGAGAAACATATCCTTATTCCACTAAGGATAATTTTGACCGTTGTCCAGTGATCTACTCCTACATCACTATTGTACTCCCTTGCCAAACTCAGTGTAGGGTATACAATAGATCTGGTACACAACATGGCATACTTTATAGAACCTATGGCTGAGGCATAGGGAATGACTTTCATTCTCTTTCTATCTTCTGCCGTGGTCGGGCTTTGAGGCTTACTCAATTTCACACCTTGCAATACAGGCAAGAACTCCTTCTTTGACGGTTCCATTTTGAACTACATCAAAAATTTGTCACGGTATGTACTCATTGAAAAAACTTATCAAGCGTCTTGATTTATCTCTATATATCTTGATGCTCAATATGTAAGCAGCTTCACCAAGGTCTTTCTTTGAAAAAATCCTTTCAAATACTCCTTTATGCTTTCCAGAAAATTCTACATCATTTCCGATCAACAATATGTCTTTCACATACACTTATCAGAAAACTATAGTGCTCCCACTCACTTTCTTGTAAATACAGGCTTCACCGCAAGTCTGTATAAAACTATATGCTTTGATCAACTCATCAAAGCGTATATTCCAACTCCGAGAGGCTTGCACCAGTCCATAGATGGATCGCTCGAGCTTGCACATTTTGTTACCACCTTTAGGATCGACAAAACCTTCTGGTTGCATCATATACAACTCTTCTTTAAGAAATCCATTAAGGAATGTAGTTTTGAAATCCATTTGCCAGATTTCATAAAATGTGGCAATTTGCTAACATGATTCGGACAGACTTAAGCATCTCTACGAGTGAGAAAATCTCATCGTAGTCAACACCTTGAACTTTCTCAAAAACCTTTTTTGACAAGTCTAGCTTTGTAGATAGTAACACTACTATCAGCGTCCGTCTTCCTCTTGAAGATCCATTTATTTTCTTGGCTTGCCGATCATCGGGCAAGTCAACCAAAGTCCACACTTTGTTCTCATACATGGATCCCATCTCAGATTTCATGGCCTGAAGCCATTTCGCGGAGTCTGGGCTCATCATCGCTTCCTCATAGTTCGTAGGTTCGTCATGGTCAAGTAACATGACCTCCAGAACAGGATTACCATACCACTTTTGTTGAGGATATAGACCTTAGAGTCACCCGCCAGGAGGGGCCGGGTTACTCATAATGGTCATCGCCAGAAGCCCGGCGTCAAGCAAGAAGACGGTGGGCCAAAGATGGGTTTAAGACCCGGATATGGCTTAAGGCCCGTAGTTACAATCATCATTATGGTAGAACTTGTAGTGTAAGGAAAGAATAGTTGAGAGTCCGAGCCGGACACTCTTATGAGCCGGCCGGGACTCTGATAGCTGCTGGACGTCTGCCTCCCTATATAAGGGGACGACCCGGCAGCGGTTTACGGTAAGAAAGATTTCATCGAGAGCCAGGCATAGCAGTTAAGCTCCCTGGTCATCGAAACCCTAATCAATACCACCTCAACTGGACGTAGGCTTTTACCTTCACCGTAAGGGGCCGAACCAGTATAAACCCTCGTGTTCCTTGTCCCGTTAACCCCTTCAAGCTTCCTAGCAGCAATGGCTCCACGACTAAGTCCTAGCTTTCGGACATCTGCCGTGACAATTCCACGACAGTTGGCGCCCACCGTGGGGCCAGCGCACGGTGGATTTGAGTTCTTGAAGGGCAGCTTCGAAGGGCTCAAGGGATACGCTGTGGGCCGGATGACCAAGAGTCGTCGCGGCAAGCTCTACATCGACGATGCAAAATGGGGCCCCGACGCCGGCTCAATTGAGTACGGGTACCAGGTCCCCTTCGGGGGAATTCATGTTTTCGTTGGCAAGATTGGTGAGCCGGGCCCTGAGCCGGATCTCTGCGCCGATCTCATCGAGACGGCTCAGCGTGCACGACCCGCCCGGGCCCGGCTTGCCTTAAGGCATGCTTTTGTGGGATGTGTCCATGGAGGGCTCTCTGATCGATCTGGATCTGGTGATGAGACGGCCGCCGGCTCTGACGGCGAGTCGTCCACCGATGAGTCAAACTCGTTGTATCAACTTCAAGATGGAAGGCTCATGGGTTGTTCCGATGGTGACAGTATTCCGGACCCGTTTGAGCCACCAAGCCGGGTTGGAATCTTCATGGCCGGTGCGCAGCCTGTTCAGAACCCTGCTGCTGGAGCGGGAAACCCGGTGCCCTTGCCGGCTCAGGTGCTAATGGATCTCACGGACAAGATGACGGCCCTGCTAACAGCCATGGTTGACCCGGCGGATCAAGCTCAGCATGATGCGGAGGTGGCACAGTTAAAGTTAGATCTAGTGAAAGCTAAGGAGGATCTGGCAGCAGAAGGGATCAGGATGGCTGCGGAGAGGGCGGCTCTCGACGCCCAAACCCAGTTGATTCAAGAGCAGTCCTTCTGGCTCACGATGGATCAAAACGCGTCCAATGAGGTCCTGAGAAGGAGGCATCGAAAGGCCCAATCTCGACTCCCTCCGGTTTACGATCCACGAAACCTCTTCAACACGCCAGGTGCAGGGTCTAGTAACCCGCCAGGGGTCATAGTGCCCGGGTCCGGGACCCCTATTTAGCCACAAGTGATGGGGCCTCCCCAGGTGCACCCTACCCCGCCTCAGTACGTGCCAATACCACCGGGTCATTATGCTAACCCGCTGGAGAACATGGTCGCCGCGGCAGCACGGCTGGCGGCTCTCCCAATTGACGGCGACTCTCCGACGGCTATTGAAACCCGCCGGGTCAGGGAACTCCTTCAGACAACACTAGCGCAGCAAGAGGCGTACTCCTACAGCCGGGACAGGATCCACTCGACCCCTCGTCCAGGCCGGAGCCCGAGTTACAGCAGACACATGGTCTCAGCGACCGGCTCAAGTAACGTCCGACGCCATGACCCGCCCCCTGGCCATGGCCCGGCTCATAACGGAGCCTTTCACGCAGCAGACCAAGACAGAGCGCGGCAAGAGGCGGAGCAGGCGCCTCAGTTGACGGCGTACCAGACTCCCCCGGCTTATCCGACGACTTCCGTCGACGTGGGTATCCCTACCAGGACTGGGGGTGTCCCTTGTTTAGTGCCAGCTATCCGCAGTGAACGTCTACCCAAGGACTTCAAAGGCCCTAGGAAGGTGCCTAATTACACGGCAGACTTACAACCCGCAGCCTGGATCGAGAGTTATGAGATGGCCATGGAACTGCTGGAGGTCAGTGAAGCGGCCATGGCTAAGTACTTCACCATAATGTTAGATGGGACTGCCCGCACTTGGTTGAAAGGGCTACCACCGAATTCCATTGGGTCTTGGGCTGAGCTGAAGGCCCAGTTCATCCAAAACTTCAAGGATACCTGTAGGCAGTCTATGTCAATTGTGGATTTGACTAACTGCAAGCAGCAGGAGGGTGAGTCTACGACACATTGGGTTCGCCGGGTTAAGGAGATAATACATTCCTCGGATAAGATGGATGCCGGCTCTACAGTCTTAATGTTGGAGCAGAATTGTCGTTTTGTGCCCCTGAAGATGAAACTCGGGCGGCTTAAGCGTGACTGCAATGATATGGGTACACTGATGGCGGCTCTTGTCAAGTACGCCGATTCTGATGGTACCAAGGACCCCGCTTCAGATGATGAAAGGACAGGGAAGGGAAAGAAGAACGGCAATGGCAAGGGTCCTCAGCATAACCCGGGAAACCAAGGAGGAGGCAAGCGCAAGGCCGATGGCAGCCTAGAGTTTGTAGCCAACGCCAGCTCACAAGGTAATAACCAGCGACGCAAGGGGAGGCCCCCTCCCCGAGCTGGCGGGCCAGGCTCGATGCTGGAGCAGCTGCTGAATGAGCCTTGTCCAAGGCATGGCTCTAGAGAGAAGCCAGCTACCCATCTATGGAAGGATTGTGCAATCATGAAGGCCTTTAAGAATTACAATGGCCCGGGCGGCGGCTCAGGCGCCGGCGGCTTTCATGGCCCGGGCGGCGGCTCAAATTCTAATCCTCAGAACGGTCAAGGGGGATTTAATCAGCAGTCTGGCCAGGGTCATCAACAGCAGCAGGGGGGTTATCAGACCAATCCAAAGCAGCTTAGCGGTGGGCAGTATCATGTGTTTACCACCAGTCTGTGTAAGCGAGATCAGAAGCTTCATAAGAGGGCTGTGAACGCTGTTGAGCCGGCGGTTCCACGCTACTTGTGGTGGTCTGAGCAGCCTATAGTGTGGAGTAGGGAGGATCACCCTCCCCGGGTGGATAATCCGGGTCACTTGGCCTTGGTGGTGGCTCCTCAGGTGGGAGGATATAAGTTTACTAAGGTACTCATGGATGGAGGCAGCAGCATCAACATCCTCTATTATGAGACGTTCCATCGTATGGGGTTGATTGATAAGAACCTCAGCCAGTCAAACACTATTTTCCATGGTGTGGTACCTGCTAAGTCGGCTTACCCAGTCGGCAAGATTGAGTTGGAAGTGGCCTTTGGAGATGAGCACAACTACAGGGTGGAAAAATTGACCTTTGAGGTGGTCAAGATAAGAAGTCCGTACCATGCCATATTTGGGCGGCCGGCTTACGCCAAGTTCATGGCACGGCCGTGTCAATCTTCAATTCTTTCGACAGAAAACCTCCGGCTTACAATTGTGTGAAGGCCATAACCCGGCGTGACGTCATTCTCTGGACTCCGGGTGATCCGCCGTGACGTCATATTCCATTAAGTCCATTCTTTACTCCACCAGATCCGCAACGGATCTTATCTTTACTGCCATCCCGAAACTCGAGGTGCCTCTCGAGCGAGATAACCGCGCCGGGACCTCCTCGTTTCTCGCGCCCACTTATGAGACTGGCCTTATAAATAGCCTGACCCTCGGGTCTTCCTCATTCTCCCTCTTCTGTTGTCTCCTTCCTCTCACTGCCCCCGTGCTGCTCGAGCTCCGCCGCCGCCGCCGCCGCAACAGAGCTTCGCGTCGTCGTCGTCCTTGGCCGCTGCATCACCCTGAACCGTCCAGAGAAACGCGGCGAAACTCCTGCATCCGTAAGTTCCTTCCTCCCCATAGGACAGATCTGCATCAAGCTCCTGTTGTTCTTCCGTGTTCTTCGCCGTCGCCCACGAGTTCTTCGGTAGTTTTCATTTTTACTGCCCTTCTTGATCTTAGACCTGTATAGACCTGCCGCGGTAGCTGTTTGGCACTCATTTCAAATGTAAGTAGACCTCTTTTGACTGCCTAAAGGCCCCATTCAAGCCCAAGAACTTCCCTCGCGTCTGTTTTTAGGTCTAGAAATTTTCTTTTTCAGCCGACCACTTGATCCAAATTATTTACCGCAATGTGTGAAACTTGTTTTCACCACACTTAGTAAAAAACTGCACTCGTTGAGCCATGGCGATTTACATTTCCGGTTTAAAGAAACCACGCGCCACAGGATCTTCCGGCTCAAAAGAAGCCACACGCCGTAAAAATTTCCGGCTTACTTACAACAAGGCTGTAGACGAATTGAATTACTCTTGACATCTTTTCAGCGGCTTAGATAACCCAATGTACTCTGATATATATCATTAGGCCCCTCCATGAGCCGCCACCTTAAACCTTGACTTGTAAGTCTCCTCCGGCTCATTATTAAACCAGACATTTTTCCCTGTATCATAGGCTTCCAACGTTCACCATGCCTCCCAAAGCTCCCAAAGCACCCATCACATGCAACTGGATGAGGTCCAACGTCACCGATGAGACCTTAACGGACTTTATGTAGTCGGGTTACCTTCCCAAGAAGGATGTCATGTCCTACCGTGCCCCTGACCCGTCAGAGGAGAGACCACAGCCAAAGGACGGGGAGGTAGTGATTTTTGCGGATCACATGAGCCGGGGCTTCGCACCGCCCAGCTCAAAGTTCTTCAGAGACGTGCTGAATTTCTTCGACCTGCAGCCTCAAGACATAGGACCCAACTCAGTGTCCAATATCTACAACTTTCAAGTGTTCTGCGAGGTCTACCTTGGAGAGGAGCCCAGCCTACTGCTCTTCAGAGAGCTCTTCTACCTAAACCGTCAGAATGAGTGCGCCAATGGGCCAAGTTTGGAGCTTGGTGGCATCTCCATTCAGCGGCGGAGGGACTGCCTTTTCCCTTACGCAGAGCCGCCAAGCCACCCCAAAGAGTGGAACGAGACGTGGTTCTATTGCCAAGACACGTCGCTGGCTGATGAGAGTCCGCTGCCCAGCTTTCGCCCCTCGCGTCTGGAACCAACACACCCACTGTCAGACAAGCTAACTCAAGCGGAGCGCCAACCTCTCCTCCCCACTATTAACAGGATCAAGGCTCTCCTGGGCAATGGTCTCAATGGAATTGATCTGGTCCAGGTCTGGATCTCATGGCGGGTGATCCCCTTGAGCCGCCGCCCTGGCTTAATGTGTGAATACACAGGCCGGAAAGATGACCCCCTGCGACACAGCCGCAGCGACCTCCCTGAAGATGTCGCCGAGGACATGACCAAGGCTCTCTGTTTTGAATGATATCTCCAAGGGGGGCAGAACTGACCACAGTGGTGGGATGACCCTGAAAATAATGCTTAAGCTTCCGGCTTGCCATGAACACACCATAAACAAGCTTCTGCCAATGCGGATACCGCTGTTTGGAATCAATGAGTACTTCGCTGACATAATAAACCGGCCGCTGAACCGGATGCTCCTTACCCTCTTCCTTGCGCTCCACCACCACGGCCACACTGACGGCTCGTGTGTTAGCAGCCACATACAGTAATAAGGGCTCCTTGTCAACCGGAGCAGCAAGGACTGGGGGCTCGGCCAGCTGCCTCTTCAAATCCTCAAAAGAAGTATTGGCTGCATCATTCCAGACAAAGTTATCAGTTTTCTTCATCAACTGATATAATGGCATGGCCTTCTCCCCCAAACGGCTTATAAAACGGCTTAAAGCAGCGACACGACCCGCAAGGCGCTGGACGTCGTTTATACACGCCGGCTTAGCCAGGGAGGTGATGGCCTTGATCTTCTCCGGGTTAGCTTCAATGCCCCTGTTAGACACCAAGAAACCCAAGAGCTTGCCTGCAGGAACACCAAAAATGCACTTGGCCGGGTTAAGCATCATCTTGTAAACCCGGAGATTATCAAAAGTTTCCCTTATATCATCTATCAAGGTTTCCTCTTTCCTGGATTTAACCACAATATCGTCCACATAAGCATGAACGTTGCGCCCAATCTGGTTATGAAGACAGTTCTGCACACAGCGCTGATAAGTCGCCTGCGCAGCCTTGAGTCCAAAGGGCATAGACACATAGCAGAAGGCTCCAAAGGGAGTGATGAACGCCGTCTTCTCCTGGTCCTTAACTGCCATCTTAATCTGATGATATCCAGAATAAGCATCCAAGAAACTTAAACGTTCACAACCCGCCGTAGCATCAATGATTTGATCAATACGGGGAAGGGCAAAAGGATCAGCCGGACACGCTTTGTTCAAGTCCGTGTAGTCCACACACATCCGCCAGGTGCCGTTCTTCTTGAGCACGAGCACCGGGATAGCTAACCACTCTGGGTGAAAGACTTCAACAATAAACCCGGCCGCCAAGAGCCGGGCCACCTCTACTCCAATGGCTTTCCGCCTCTCTTCATTAAACCGCCGAAGGACTTGCCTGACCGGCTTAAATTTCGGATCAACATTGAGAGTGTGCTCAGCGAGTTCTATAGGTACACCTGGCATGTCGGACGGCTTCCATGCGAAAATGTCCCTATTCTCACGGATGAACTCGATGAGCGCGCTTTCCTATTTTGGATCCAGATCGGCACTGATGCTAAACTGCTGAGATGAATCTCCTGGAACGAAATCAACAAGTTTAGTCTCATCAGCCGACTTAAATTTCATCGCCGGCTCATGCTCTGTAGTCGGCTTTTTCAGAGAGGTCATGTCTGTTGGGTCAACGTTGTCCTTGTAAAACTTTAACTCCTCTGTTGCGCAAACAGACTCTGCATAAGCTGCATCGCCTTCCTCACACTCCAAAGCTACCTTCCGGCTGCCGTGAACCGTAATGGTCCCATTATGACCCGGCATCTTGAGCTGTAAATACACGTAACATGGCCGTGCCATGAACTTGGCGTAAGCCGGCCGCCCAAATATGGCATGGTACGGACTTCTTATCTTGACCACCTCAAAGGTCAATTTTTCCACCCTGTAGTTGTGCTCGTCTCCAAAGGCCACTTCCAACTCAATCTTGCCGACTGGGTAAGCCGACTTACCAGGTACCACACCATGGAAAATAGTGTTTGACTGGCTGAGGTTCTTATCAATCAACCCCATACGACGGAACGTCACATAATAGAGGATGTTGATGCTGCTGCCTCCATCCATGAGTACCTTAGTAAACTTATATCCTCCCACCTGAGGAGCCACCACCAAGGCCAAGTGACCTGGATTATCCACCCGGGGAGGGTGATCCTCCCTACTCCACACTATAGGTTGCTCAGACCACCGCAAGTAGCGTGGAACCGCCAGCTCAACAGCGTTCACAACCCTCTTATGAAGCTTCTGATCTCGCTTACACAGACTGGTGGTAAACACATGATACTGCCCACCGCTAAGCTGCTTTGGATTGGTCTGATAACCCCCCTGCTGCTGTTGATGACCCTTACCAGACTGCTGATTGAAGCCCCCTTGACCGTTTTGAGGATTAGAATTTGAGCCGCCGCCCGGGCCATGAAAGCTGCCGGCGCCTGAGCCGCCGCCCGGGCCATTATTGCCGTTAAAGGCGTTGGAATTCTTAAAGGCCTTCATGATTGCACAATCCTTCCATAGATGAGTTGCTGGCTTCTCTCTAGAGCCATGCCGTGGACAAGGCTCATTCAACAGTTGCTCCAGCGTCAGTCCTGACCCGCCGCCTCGGGGAGGGGGCCTCCCCTTGCGTCTCTGGCTATTACCCTGTGAACTGGCGTTGGCCACAAAATCTAGGCTGCCATCGGCCTTGCGCTTGCCGCCTCCTTGGTTCCCCGGGTTATGCTGATGACCCTTGCCATTGCCGTTCTTCTTTCCCTTCCCTGTCCTTTCACCATCTGAAGCGGGGTCCTTGGTACCATCAGAATCGGCGTACTTGACGAGAGCCGCCATCAGTGTACCCATATCATTGCAGTCGCGCTTAAGCCGCCCGAGTTTCATCTTCAGGGGCACGAAGCGACAATTCTATTCCAACATTAAGACTGCAGAGCCGGCATCCATCTTATCAGATGAATGTATTATTTCCTTAAACCGGCGAACCCAATGTGTCATAGACTCGCCCTCCTGCTGCTTACAGTTAGTCAAATCCACAATTGACATAGACTGCCTACAGGTATCCTTGAAGTTTTGGATGAACCGGGCTTTCAGCTCAGCCCAAGACCAGATGGAATTCGGTGGTAGCCCTTTCAACCAAGTGCGGGCAGTCCCATCTAACATCATAGTGAAGTATTTGGCCATTGCCGCTTCACTGACCTCCAGCAGTTCCATGGCCATCTCGTAACTCTTGATCCAGGCTGCGGGTTGTAAGTCAGCTGTGTAATTAGGCACCTTCCTAGGGCCTTTGAAGTCCTTGGGTAGACGCTCATTGCGGAGAGCCGGCACCAAGCAAGGGACACCTCCAGTCCTGGTAGGGATACCCACATTGACGGAAGCCGTTGGATAAGCCGGGGGAGTCTGGTAAGCCGTCAACTGAGGCGCCTGCTCCGCCTCTTGCCGTGCTCTGTCTTTGTCTGCTGCGTAAAAGGCTCCATTATGAGCCGGGCCATGCCCAGGGGGCGGGTCATGGCGTCGGACATTACTTGAGCCGGTCGCTGAGACCATGTGTCTGCTGTAACTCGGGCTCCGGCCTGGACGAGGGGTCAAGTGGATCCTATCCCGGCTGTAAGAGTACGCCTCTTGCTGCGCCAGCGCTGTCTGAAGGAGCTCCCTGACCCGGCGGGTTTCAATGGCCGTCGGAGAGTCGCCATCAATTGGGAGGGCTGCCAGCCGCGCCGCTGCGGCGACCATGTTCTCCAGCGGGTTAGCATAATGGCCCGGTGGTATTGGCACATAGTAAGGCGGGGCAAGGTTCACCCGGGGAGGCCCCATCACTTGTGGCTGAACAGGAGTCCCAGACCCGGGCACTATGATCCCTGGCGGGTTACTAGACCCTGCACCCGGCGTGTTGAAGAGGTTCCGAGGATCGTAAGCCGGAGGGAGTCGAGATTGGGCTTTTTGATGCCTCCTTCTCATGACCTCATTAGACGCGTTCTGATCCATCGTGAGCCGGAAGGACTGCGCCTGAATCAACTGAGTCTGGGCGTCAAGAGCCGCCCTCTCTGCAGCCATCCTGATCCCTTCCGCTGCCAGATCCTCCTTAGCTTTCACTAGATCCAATTTTAACCGCGCCACCTCCGCGTCATGCTGAGCTTGATCCGCCGGTTCAACCGCGGCGGTCAGCAGGGCCGTCATCTTGTCCGTGAGATCCATCAGCACCTGAGCCGGCGAGGGCACCGGGGTTCCCGCTCCAGCAGCAGGGTTCTGAACAGGCTGCGCACCGGCCCTGAAGATTCCAACCCGGCTTGGCGGCTCAAACGGGTCCGGAATACTGCCACCATCGGAACAACCCATGAGCCTGCCATCTTGAAGTTGATACAACGAGTTTGACTCATCGGTGGACGACTCGCCGTCAGAGCCGGCGGCAGTCTCATCACCAGATCCAGATCTATCAGAGAGCCCGCCATGGATACATCCCACAAAAGCATGCCTTAAGGCAGGCAGGGCCCGGGCGGGTCGCGCACGCTGAGCCGTCTCGATGAGATCGGCGCAAAGGTCTGGCTCGGGGCCCGGCTCACTAATCTTGCCAATGAAAACATGAATTCCGCCGAAGGGGACCCGGTACCCGTACTCAATTGAGCCGGCGTCGGGGCCCCAGTTTGCATCGTCGATGTAGAGCTTGCCGCGACGACTTTTTGTCATCCGGCCCACAGCATATCCCTTGAGCCCTTCGAAGCTGCCCTTCAAGAACTCAAATCCACCGTGCGCTGGCCCCACGGTGGGCGCCAACTGTCGTGGAATTGTCACGGCAGATGTCCTCAAGCTAGGACTTAATCATGGAGCCATCGCTGCTAGGAAGCTTGAAGGGGTTAAACGGGACAAGGAACACGAGGGTTTATACTGGTTCGGCCCCTTACGGTGAAGGTGAAAGACTACGTCCAGTTAAGATGGTATTGATTAGGGTTTCGATGACCAGGGAGCTTAACTGCTATGCCTGGCTCTCGATCAGATCTCCCTTACCCTAAACCGCTGCCGGGTCGTCCCCTTATATAGGGAGGCAGACGTCCAGCAGCTATCAGAGTCCCGGCCGGCTCATAAGAGTGTCCGGCTCGGACTCTCAACTATTCTTTCCTTACACTACAAGTTCTACCATAATGATGATTGTAACTACGGGCCTCAAGCCATATCCGGGTCTTAAGCCCATCTTTGTCCCACCGTCTTGTTGCTTGACGCCAGGCTTCTGGCGATGACCATTATGAGTAACCCGGCCCCTCCTGGCGGGTGACTCTAAGGTCTATATCCTCAACATTA
This sequence comes from Triticum aestivum, assembly GCF_018294505.1. Taxonomy (NCBI): domain Eukaryota; kingdom Viridiplantae; phylum Streptophyta; class Magnoliopsida; order Poales; family Poaceae; genus Triticum; species Triticum aestivum. Next base: position 458,005,335 of record NC_057805.1, on the reverse strand, counting down.
GGCCCAGATTGATTTGAGCCGGCTCATGTCTTGAATGATATCTTACCCAGTCGGCTTACCCAGTCGGCAAGATTGAGTTGGAAGTGGCCTTTGGAGACTAGCACAACTACAGGGTGGAAAAATTGACCTTTGAGGTGGTCAAGATAAGAAGTCCGTACCATGCCATATTTGGGCGGCCGGCTTACGCCAAGTTCATGGCACGGCCGTGTTACGTGTATTTACAGCTCAAGATGCCGGGTCATAATGGGACCATTACGGTTCACGGCAGCCGGAAGGTAGCTTTGGAGTGTGAGAAAGGCGCTGCAGCTTATGCAGAGTCTGTTTGCGCAACAGAGGAGTTAAAGTTTTACAAGGACAACGTTGACCCAACAGACATGACCTCTCTGAAAAAGCCGACTACGGAGCATGAGCCGGCGATGAAATTTAAGTCGGCTGATGAGACTAAACTTGTTGATTTCGTTCCAGGAGATTCATCTCAGCAGTTTAGCATCAGTGCCAATCTGGATCCAAAATAGGAAAGCGCGCTCATCGAGTTCATCCGTGAGGATAGGGACATTTTCGCATGGAAGCCGTCCGACATGCCAGGTGTACCTAGAGAACTCGCTGAGCACACTCTTAATGTTGATCCGAAATTTAAGCCGGTCAGGCAATTCCTTCGGCGGTTTAATGAAGAGAGGCGGAAAGCCATTGGAGAAGAGGTGGCCCGACTCTTGGCGACCGGGTTTATTGTTGAAGTCTTTCACCCAAAGTGGTTAGCTAACCCGGTGCTCGTGCGCAAGAACAACGGCACCTGGCGGATGTGTGTGGACTACACGGACTTGAACGAAGCGTGTCCGGCTGATCCTTTTGCCCTTCCCCGTATTGATCAAATCATTGATGCTACGGCGGGTTGTGAACGTTTAAGTTTCTTGGATGCTTATTCTGGATATCATCAGATTAAGATGGCAGTTAAGGACCAGGAGAAGACGGCGTTCATCACTCCCTTTGGAGCCTTCTGCTATGTGTCTATGCCCTTTGGACTCAAGGCTGCGCAAGCGACTTATCAGCGCTGCGTGCAGAACTGTCTTCATAACCAGATTGGGCGCAACGTTCATGCTTATGTGGACGATATTGTGGTTAAATCCAGGAAAGAGGAAACCTTGATAGATGATCTAAGGGAAACTTTTGATAATCTCTGGGTTTAAAAGATGATGCTTAACCCGGCCAAGTGCGTTTTTGGTGTTCCTGCAGGCAAGCTCTTGGGTTTCTTGGTGTCTAGCAGGGGCATTGAAGCTAACCCGGAGAAGATCAAGGCCATCACCTCCCTGGCTAAGCCGGCGTGTATAAACGACGTCCAGTGCCTGGCGGGTCGTGTCGCTGCTTTAAGCCGTTTTATAAGCCGTTTGGGGGAGAAGGCCATGCCATTATATCAGTTGACGAAGAAAACTGATAACTTAGTCTGGAATGATGCAGCCAATACTGCTTTTGAGGATTTGAAGAGGCAGCTGGCCGAGCCCCCAGTCCTTGCTGCTCCGGTTGACAAGGAGCCCTTATTACTGTATGTGGCTGCTAACACACGAGCCGTCAGTGTGGCCGTGTGGTGGTGGAGCGCAAGGAAGAGGGTAAGGAGCATCCGGTTCAGCGGCCGGTTTATTATGTCAGCGAAGTACTCATTGAGTCCAAACAGCGGTATCCGCATTGGCAGAAGCTTGTTTATGGTGTGTTCATGGCAAGCCGGAAGCTTAAGCATTATTTTCAGGGTCATCCCATCACTGTGGTCAGTTCTGCCCCCCTTGGAGATATCATTCAAAACAGAGAGGCCACGGGGAGAGTGGCTAAGTGGGCTATAGAGCTCGGACCTCATGGTCTGAAATATGTGCCATGCACTGCTGTTAAGTCTCAGGCTTTGGTGGATTTCATCAATGATTGGACAGAGTTATAAGTGCCCGAACAAAAGCCGGATAACACATATTGGACTATTCACTTCGATGGGTCCAGGCAGTTGGAGGGCTCGGGGGCTGGAGTCGTATTGGCTTCCGCTAAGGGTGACAAGTTCCATTATGTGCTACAATTGATGTTTCCTTGTACCAACAATACAGCGGAGTACGAGGCCTTGCTTCACGGTCTTCGGATGGCTAAAGAGATGAGCTTGAGCCGGGTAAGGTGCTTCGGCGACTCGGACTTGGTGGCTCAACAAGTATCAGGAAAATGGGACTCCAAGGATCCTCTCATGGCGGCTTATCGCCGCGAAGTTGCTGCCATTGCTGGGCACTTTCAGGGTTACCAAGTAGAGCACATCGATCGCAGGAAGAACGAGGCAGTTGATGCTTTAAGCCGGCTGGGCTCTCAGCGAAAGCCGGTGCCGCCTAATACTTTCTTGGATGTCTTGCATAACCCTTCTGTTAAGTTGCCTACAGAGGAAGACTTGGCTGTCCCTGACCCGGAGGCACAATTGGTGGCGGCTCTCCACATCATCCCGGACTGGACAGTGCCTTATCTGGCTTACATGACCCGGGGAGAGTTGCCTGAGGATGAAACTTTGGCCAGACAAATAACCCGGCGGTCTAAGTCAATGGTGGTTATGAATGGTGAGCTGCATCGCCGCAGTGTTACGGGAGCGTTCCAGTGTTGTGTCTCCCCTGGGGAAGGACAAGAGATCTTGCGTGAGATTCACGAAGGGGATTGTGGTGATCATGCCGGCTCAAAGTCCCTTGTGGCCAAAGCTTTTCGTCATGGTTTTTATTGGCTGACGGCTCATGCTGATGCGGAGGACTTGGTCAGTAAATGTGATGGCTGCCAAAGGTTCTCGCGACGGGCTCATGTGCCGGCTCAAGAGCTGAGGATGATCCCAATTACTTGGCCCTTTGCAGTCTCGGGGCTTGATATGGTTGGGCCTTTTAAAAGGTCCAAGGATAAGAAGACCCACCTCTTGGTGGCAGTTGACAAATTTACCAAGTGGGTTGAAGCGGAGCCAGTTAGCAAGTGTGATGCAGCCACGGCAGTTCGGTTTATGAAAAAGGTGATCTTTCGCTTTGGCTTTCCACACAGCATTATAACTGACAATGGTACCAATCTATCCAAAGGCGCCATGGAGGAGTTCTGTCAACGAGAGCATATTAGACTCGATGTTTCATCAGTGGCTCACCCTCAATCCAATGGTCAAGCTGAGAGAGCTAATTAGGAGATTCTGAAGGGCATCAAACCCTGGCTTTTGGTCCCTTTGCAACGGACGCCGGGTTGTTGGGTGGAGGAGTTACCCTCCGTACTATGGAGCATCAACACTACTCCTAACAGGTCTACAGGTTTTACGCCTTTCTTCATGGTTTATGGAGCGGGAGCAGTCCTCCCTAGTGACATCCGTCATGACTCCCCTTGAGTGGCGGCTTATGTTGAGGTGGATAATGAACAGGCGCGCCAAGATGCTCTTGACTTGTTGGACGAGCAGCATGGTGTGGCAGCAGCTCGCTCAGCGATTTACCAACAAGACCTGCGCCGTTATCATAGTCGCCGGGTTAAATCCCGGGTCTTCCAGGAAGGTGATCTGGTGCTCTGGCTCATCCAAGATCAAACAGATGCGCACAAGCTATCCCCGCCTTGGGAAGGGCCCTTTGTGGTCAGCAAGAATTTGCACAACGGGTCATATTATCTCATTGACATTCGGGAGCACAAAGATTCACGTAAGTCGGAGGAGGAGACCCGTCGGCCGTGGAACATAGCTCAGCTTCGGCCTTATTACACTTGAGCCACCGGCTCTCATAATGTACATATTTCCCTAAGCCATGTATATATTATGATAAGCAATAAAGCAGGACCTCTGTCCCTTTTTTCTCCTCCAAAGATAAACCGTGTTGTTTTCATTATAAGATCATATGATAATTTGAAGGAGGGTCCGGCTTATGATCGTATCCGAATCTAGCCGTACACAATATGGTCACTTGGGGGCTTCCTGTTCAAACATAGGTCGTATTCGAACCAAAGAGAACATAGCTGTCGATACCCATTTGATTGGCAAAGTGCCGAGCTCATTGGGGAGTTTTCTGTGATCATATTTGAATCATGGTTTAACCCCTTTGGGAACCGACGTGGATCGTATCCGAATCAGCGTCGTTAAACAATTCTTAAGTCATTTGGGGGCTTCCTGTTCAAACATGGGTCGTATTCGAACCAAAGAGAACATAGCTGTCGGTACCCTCTTGATTGGCATCGCCACACCTATTGGGGGCTATGTGATCGTATTCGAATCTTAGCGTAACCCCTTTGGGATGGGTCTCTGGTCGTATTCGAACCGGAAGCCTCTAAGTTTTTTCTGATTTATAGCAAGTTCTTCTGATTGCTTAAAGTATGCATAGCGGGTCTCACCTTGCCGGCTTAAACTTTGATCTACAGTACTAGTTGAATACAATCGGCGTTCTTAAGACTGGTAAACCGGAGTTGAGGTACCAACCTTATTACCCGGGTTATATAAGCCGGAGTGTGCTTGCAGGCCGGTAAGTGTGTTATTACGGGTATGTCAAGGACATGATTGAGGACCAGTCTTTTCCGATTCATCTTCCGGGTTATATGTCTAAAACTACGATTCTCAGTGCGGTACGCCGCCTAGAGACTTGTGATTCGTCTTTCTATGCAGGATAGTTAAAGACAATTACTTGAGGCTAAGGAAAATGAATGACCCGGGGAAATTTAAAGGAGACAACTTCAATGGACTTCGGCATTCAACGCGTGCACGATGGCACGGCAAAGTTAAAGTATTGGTCCTACTCTATTACAAAGAACTCATTGAGTCCAAAAGGGTGGAGCATTGTATAGTAAGCCACTGGCAGAGTTACGACGCTTGCTGAGCTGAAGCCTCCGGCTCATCCCTCTCCTCTCCTCCGGCTGTTCCCAAGACCTGGAAGGTTGATGACTTCCAGTCGATGCCTCTCAGAGCTTCAAATTGAGCTTCCTCGTCAATTAACCCGGCCGGGTTAAGTTCCGGGGCAAATGTGTGCTTACGAGCCGGCGGGATTAAGTTGATGGCTTCGTAGCGCGGAGTGGGGATCCTTTGATTTTCTGCATCATAACCCGGCTGGTACTTGGTCAGATCCGTGTCATTTCCAATGAGGGTGGCCACTGGATGCACGATCTTCACGCAGGCGGCAATGTCCTTCTGGTCGAAGGGCGTGCCGTCTTCCTTCAAACTCGGATAGCCGAGGGCAATGTCCGCCGGGTCTAACTCTGTAAGGAACGCCTTGGCCCGGCTCAGAGCGGCGATCGCTCCGGCTCTTGCGGAGGCTCGTCGCAGCTCCTGGACACGTTGAGCAAGAACGGCGAGCCGGCGAAGAACTTCCGCCAGGTGAGTCGGCACCTCATTGGATAGGGCCACCACAGCCAAAGCGCGCTGTGACCCGGTGTAGAGCTGCTCCACCAGGGTGTACACGGCCTTCAGCTTGGTTACCACACTTTGGTTGAGGTTGGCGCTTCTGGGACCTGTTTAACAGAATACAATAAGCCTCCAACAAGATGAGTTATGAGATATACAGATTACAAACTTGATGAAAGCCGGTGAAATGACTTACCGAAGATTGCGGCAACCATCTGGGACACTTGGCACTTTAAGCCGGAGAGTTCAGCGGTCTTCTCTGTCAAAGCCTTCTCCGCCTGTTCAGCCCGGTTCACCAGCGTGGCCTTTTCTTCAGCCCAAGCCTTCCGTTCAGCGTCAAACTCCGTCTTCAACTTTTCTTGCGCAGCAATACTGGACACAAATTTGGCATTTGCTTTCCGGGTCTCCATTTCTTGCGTCCTCAGCCGGTTCTTCAGATCGGAGATGTCAGCTTCAAACTTTTTACAAGCAGCCTGCATAATTTTCGGGTTATAGGATGAACAGTTATTGCGCACTTTTAAAGTCCCAAGCACTTTCCAAGCAAAGACACTTGGCACTTGGGGGCTAATGCATATCGAACGTTTCTATCTACAAATTGCCGGTTCAAGTGAGTAAGCCGGAATTTAAAGTCTACAACATATTCTATCATAAGTCGTAGACTTGGGGGCTAGAGCATGGTAAGAATGACAAGATAACTATACAGTAAGCAAGAAGAAAGACGAGTGGTACCTCAGACTTCTGCTGAATCTGGTTTACCATGCCGATCTCTGCATCCCGGCTTTTGTGCACTTGGCTGACAAAGCCGGAGACGATCTCTCCGATGTTCAAATTGGCGTAGTCGGTGAGGTCCAGGTTAACCCGGCGGGACTGTAGCAGCTCCCCTTTGGCGGAGCACTTGGCCAGCGCAGTAGGTCTCCCCGGCTCAACAAATTCCGTCCGGGTGATTACCATGTCCGGGTCATCTGCTGGTTGAGCCGAGCTGGAGGCCTCCGGGTTAGCAGAAGCTTCTGCTATTGGCTTGTCGGTTGGAGCAGTGGCTTCAGGAGCAGAGGCAGCTGGCGGCTCTTGAGCGGCTACCTCCGGTTCAGGCAAGTCCGGCTCTTCGACCGGTTGTTCTTCTTCGCCTTCTTGGTGAGTTTTTCCTGGGCACTGAAAAGACAAAAAGATTAAGCACAAAAGTGTAAGTAAAGACAAGTATAACATGAGATGGTCATCATTACCCGGGCACGGTCTTGAAAGCCGGCAGGTTCGACTGCATATAGTCGCCAGAAGAGGGGGACGTTTCCTGATAATTTGAGTCAGAAGAATTGAGTGGTTGACGTATAACACCTGCCAAAGGATGAAAAGGGTACAAGTTGGAGATAACCTCAGTTCGGCGTTTCCTCGATGCGTCAGGTAACCCGGCGGCGAGGTCAGTGTCCTTGTTGGTCCGGGTTTGACGCCGGCTCTCATGAACCTGTCGCTTCAAAATAAATTGAGGGTCTTGATAAGCTAAAGGATGTGAAAAGCTTACTTTCCGGGTTACCCTTCGGATTTTTAGCCGTGGCAAGGGCTCCGAGTCGGAGGAAAGTATCATTACCTCTTCAACCACCGGGTTACTTGCTCCGGCGTCATCCTGTTGATAAATAGAATTGATAAGGTGGACAGAAATAAATAACAGATATAGCAAGAGCTTACAGGTTCAGGGGTTACCTCTGACTCGGAGCTGTCGCTTAATTGCATCAGCTCTGAAGCAGTAGGCCTACTTCCCTTCTTACGGGGAGCGGCTTTCTTGGCGGCTTTCTTCGCTTTCCTAGCCTTCTTGGCCGCCTCATGGTCATATTTGACCTTCCAGAACTTGTCATCAGCCTGAAAAATACAAGGATGATTTCTTAAAGATTCAGATGACGGTTATCTACAGAAGAAGATAAAATGTTCAGATCAGCGGCTTACCGCTGGGGCTGGGTTGGTCTTGCAGAAGGGGGCTAACCCAGTCCTCCCGCAGTCAGCGAGGCTCTCGTTCAAAAGAGCCTTGGTCATATCCTCAGCAACATCTTCAGGGAGATCGTTGCGGCTGTGTCTCTGGGGGTCATCCTTTCGGCCCGTGTACTCGCACATTAAGCCGGGGCGGCGGCTCAATGGGATCACCCGCCACGAGATCCAGACCCGGACCAGATCGATTCCGTTGAGACCATTGCCCAGGAGAGCCTTGATCTTGTTGATGGTGGGGAGCAGAGGTTGGCGTTCCGCCTGAGTTAACTTGTCAGACAGCGGGTGAGTTGGCTCCAGAGGTGAAGGGCGAAAGCCGGCAGCGGGCTCTCGTCAGCCGGTGACGTGTATTGGCAATAGAACCATGTCTGGTTCCAGTCCTTTGGGTGACTCGGCGGCTCGGCGTAAGGGAAGAGGCAGTCTCTCCGTCGCTGAATGGAGATTCCGCCGAGTTCCAAACTTGGCCCGTTGGCGCACTCGTTCTGGCGGTTCAGGTAGAAGAGCTCTCTGAAGAGCAGCAGGCTGGGCTCTTCTCCAAGATAAACCTCGCAGAACACTTGGAAATTGCATATGTTGGACACCGAGTTGGGTCCTATATCTTGTGGCCGCAGGTCAAAGAAGTTCAGCACGTCTTTGAAAAACTTTGAGCCGGGCGGTGCGAAGCCCCGGCTCATATGATCCACAAAAATCACTACCTCCCCGTCCTTTGGCTGTGGTCTCTCTTCTGACGGGTCAGGGGCACGGTAAGACATGACGCCTTTCTTAGGCAGGTAGCCTGACTTGACAAAATTTTCTAAAGTCTCGTTGGTGACATTGGACTTCATCCAATTGCAAGTGATGGAGGCTTTAGGAGTTTTGGGAGGCATGGTGAAAGTCGGCAGCCTATGATAAAAGGAAACGTCCGGTTTAATTATAAGCTGGAGGAAATTTACAGTTCAATGTTAAAGTGGCGGCTTATGGAGGGGACTAATGACATATATCTAGGTGCATCAGGTTATTTAAGCCGCCCAAGGTATTGAGAGTAATTCGATTGTCTACGGCCTTATCACAGATGAGCCGGAAAATTCTATGGCACATGGTCTCCTTTGAGCCGGAAGGTCCTACGGCGCGTGGTTTCTTTAAACCAGAATTGTAAACCGCCATGACTCAACAAGTGTAGTTTTTTACTAAGTGTGGTGAAAACAAGTTTCACACATGGCAGTAAATAATTTGGATCAAAATGGTCGGTCAAAAGGAAAGTTTCTATACCTAAAAACAGACGCAGGAGAAGTTCTTGGGCTCGAACGAGGCCTTTATGCAGTAAAAAGAGGTCTATTTGCATTTGAAATGAGTGCTAAACAGCCGCCGCAGTGGTTCTATACAAGGCTAAGATCAAAAAAGGGCAGTAAAAATGAAAACCACCGGAGCTTGCGGGCGACGGCGAAGAACACGGAAGAACAGGATGAACCCTACTGCAGATCTGTCCTATGGGGAGGAAGGAACTTACGGATGCAGGAGTTTGGCCGCGTTTCTCTTGACGGTTCAGGGTGATGCAGCGGCCAAGGACGACGACGACGCGAAGCTCTGTTGCGGCGGCGGCGGCGGCGGAGCTCGAGCAGCACGGGGGCAGTGAGAGGAAGGAGACGACAGAAGAGGGAGAATGAGGAAGACCCGAGGGTCGGGCTATTTATAAGGCCAGTCTCATAAGTGGGCGCGAGAAACGAGGAGGTCCCGGCGCGGTTATCTCGCTCGAGAGGCGCCTCGAGTTTCGGGATGGCAGTAAAGGTAAGATCCGTTGCGGATCTGGTGGAGTAAAAAATGGACTTAATGGAAGATGACGTCACGGCGGATCACCCGGAGTCCAGAGAATGACGTCACGCCGGGTTATGGCCTTCACATAATTGTAAGCCGGAGATTATTCTGTCAAAAGGATTGAAGATTGACATGAGCCGGCTCAAATCAATCTGGGGCCTAATGTTGAGGATATAGACCTTAGAGTCACCCGCCAGGAGGGGCCGGGTTACTCATAATGGTCATCGCCAGAAGCCCGGCGTCAAGCAAGAAGACGGTGGGCCAAAGATGGGCTTAAGACCCGAATATGGCTTAAGGCCCGTAGTTACAATCATCATTGTGGTCGAACTTGTAGTGTAAGGAAAGAATAGTTGAGAGTGCGAGCCGGACACTCTTATGAGCCGGCCGGGACTCTGATAGCTGCTGGACGTCTGCCTCCCTATATAAGGGGACGACCCGGCAGCGGTTTAGGGTAAGGGAGATCTGATCGAGAGCCAGGCATAGCAGTTAAGCTCCCTGGTCATCGAAACCATAATCAATACCACCTCAACTGGACGTAGGCTTTTACCTTCACCGTAAGGGGCCGAACCAGTATAAACCCTCGTGTTCCTTGTCCTGTTAACCCCTTCAAGCTTCCTAGCGGCGATGGCTCCACGACTAAGTCCTAGCTTGAGGACATCTGCCGTGACAATTCCATGACAACTTTGGTGCGGATCTCACTCTGGTTGACCTACGAGGTTCGGTAGTAACTTCATCTGAAGTTACATGATCATCATCATTAGCTTCCTCACTAATTGGTGTAGGAGTCACAGGAACAGATTTCTGTGATGAACTACTTTCCAATAAGGGAGCAGGTACAGTTACCTCATCAAGTTCTAGTTTCCTCCCACTCACTTCTTTCGAGAGAAACTCCTTCTCTAGAAAGGATCCATTCTTAGCAGCGAATGTCTTGCCTTAGGATCTGTGATAGAAGGTGTACCCAACTATCTCCTTTGGGTATCCTATGAAGACACATTTCTCTGATTTGGGTTTGAGCTTATCAGGATGAAACTTTTTCACATAAGCACCGCAACCCCAAACTTTAAGAAATGACAACTTTGGTTTCTTGTGAAACCACAATATATATGGTGTCATCTCAACGGATTTAGATGGTGCCCTATTTAACGTGAATGCAGCTGTCTCTAATGCATAACCCTGAAACGATAGTGGTAAATAGGTAAGAGACATCATAGATTGCACCATATCTAATAAAGTACGGTTACGATGTTCGGGCACACCATTACGCTGTGGTGTTCCAGGTGGCGTGAGTTGCGAAACTATTCCGCATTGTTTCAAATGAAGACCAAACTCATAACTCAAATATTCTCCTCCATGATCAGATCGTAGAAACTTTATTTTCTTGTTACGACGATTTTCCACTTCACTCTGAAATTATTTAAACTTTTCAAATGTTTCAGATTTATGTTTCATCAAGTAGATATACCCATCTCTGCTCAAATCATCTGTGAAGGTCAAAAAATAACGATACATGCCGCGAGCCTCAACACTCATCGGACTGCATACATCAGTATGTATTATTTCCAACAAGTCTGTTGCTCGCTCCATTGTTCCGGAGAACAGAGTCTTAGTCACCTTGCCCATGAGGCATGGTTCACAAGCATCAACTGATTCATAATCAAGTGATTCCAAAAGCCCATCAGCATGGATTTTCTTCATGCGCTTTACACCAATATGACCTAAACGGCAGTGCCATAAATAAGTTGCACTATCATTATTAACTTTGCATCTTTTGGCTTCAATACTATGAATATGTGTATCACTACGATCGAGATTCAATAAACCATTCACCTTGGGTGTATGACCATTGAAGGTTTTATTCATGTAAATAGAACAACAATTATTCTCTGACTTTAAATGAATAACTGTATTGCAATAAACATGATCAAATCATATTCATGCTTAACGCAAACACCAAATAACATTTATTTATGTTCAACACTAATCCCGAAAGTATAGGGAGTGTGCGATGATGATCATATCAATCTTGGAACCACTTCCAACACACATCGTCACTTCACCCTTAACTAGTCTATGGTCATTCTGCAACTCCCGTTTTGAGTTACTAATCTTAGCAACTGAACTAGTATCAAATACTGAGGGGCTCCTGTAAACACTAGTAAAGTACACATCATAACATGTTTATCAAATATACCTTTGTTCACTTTGCCATCCTTCTTATCTGCCGAATACTTGGGGCAGTTTTGCTTCTAGTGATCAGTCCCTTTGCAGTAGAAGCACTTAGTCTCAGGCTTAGGTACAGACTTCGGCTTATTCACTTGAGCAGCAACTTTCTTGCCGTTCTTCTTTAAGTTCCCCTTCTTCCCTTTGCCCTTTTCTTGAAACTAGTGGTCTTGTCAACCATCAACACTTGATGCTTTTCTTGATTTCTACCTTCGTTGATTTGAGCATCACGAAGAGCTTGGGAATCGTTTCCGTTATCCCTTGCATATTATAGTTCATCACGAAGTTCTAGTAACTTGGTGATAGTGACTAGAGAACTCTGTCAATCACTATCTTATCTGGAAGATTAACTCCCACTTGATTCAAGTGATTGTAGTACTCAGACATTCTGAGCACATGCTCACTAGCTGAGCTATTCTCCTCCATCTTGTAGGCAAAGTACTGTCAGAGGTCTCATACCTCTTGACACGGGCATGAGTATGAAATACCAATTTCAAATCTTGGAACATCTTACATGCTCTGTGGTGTACAAAAACATTTTTGAAGTCCCGGTTCTAAGCCGTAAAGCATGGTGCACTAAGCTATCAAGTAGTAATCATATCGAGCTTTGCCAAACGTTCATAACGTTTGTATCTGCTCCTGCAATAGGTCCGTCACCTAGCGATGCATCAAGGACATAATTCTTCTGTGCAACAATGAGGACAATCCTCAGATCACGGATCCAATCTGCATCATTGCTACTAACATCTTCCAACTTATTTTTCTCTAGGAACATATAAAAAATAAACGGGGAAGCTATGCGCGAGCTATTGATCTACAACATAATTTGCAAATACTATCAGGACTAAGTTCATGACAAATTAAAGTTCAATTAATCATATTGCTTTAAGAACTCCCACTTAGATAGACATCCCTCTAATCATCTAAGTGATCACGTGATCCAAATCAACTAAACCATGTCCGATCATCACATGAGATGGAGTAGTTTTCAATGGTGAACATCACTATGTTGATCATATCTACTATATGATTCACGCTCGACCTTTCAGTCTCAGTGTTCCGAGGCCATATCTTCATATGCCAGGCTCGTCAAGTTTAACCCAAGTATTCTGCGTGTGCAAAACTGGCTTGCACCCATTGTATGTGAACGTAGAGCTTATCACACCCGATCATCACGTGGTGTCTCGGCATGAAGAACTGTCACAACGGTGCATACTCAGGGAGAACACTTATACCTTGAAATTTTAGTAAGGGATCATCTTATAAAGCTACCGCCGAACTAAGCAAAATAAGATAAACATCACATGCAATCAAAATATGTGACATGATATGGCCATCATCATCTTGTGCTTTTGATCTCCATCTCCAAAGTACTGTCATGATCTTCATTGTTACCGGCATGACACCATGGTCTCCATCATCTTGATCTTTTATCAACGTGTCGTCACATGGTCGTCTCACCAGCTATTGCTTTTGCAACTATTGCTATCGCATAGCAATAAAGTAAAGCAATTACATGGCACTTGCATCTTATGCAATAAAGAGACAACCATAAGGCTCCGCCAGTTGCCGATAACTTTAACAAAACATGATCATCTCATACAACAATTTATATCTCATCACGTCTTGACCATATCACATCACAACATGCCCCTGCAAAAACAAGTTAGATGTCCTCTACTTTGTTGTTGCAAGTTTTATGTGGCTGCTACGGGCTGAGCAAGAACCGTTCTTACCTACGCATCAAAACCACAACGATTTTGCGTCAAGTATGTGTTGTTTTAACCGTCAACAAGGACCGGGCGTAGTCACACTCGATTTAGCTAAAGTTGGAGAAACTGACACCCGCCAGCCACCAGTGTGCGAAGCACGTCGGTAGAACCAATCTCGCGTAAGCGTACGCGTAATGTCGGTCCGGGCCGCTTCATCCAACAATACCGCCGAATCAAAGTATGACATGCTGGTAAGCAGTATGACTATTATCGCCCACAACTCACTTGTGTTCTACTCGTGCATATAACATCTACGCATAAACCTGGCTCGGATGCCAATGTTGGGGAATGTAGTAATTTCAAAAATTTCCTATCCACACGCAAGATCATGGTGATGCATAGCAACGAGAGGGGAGAGTGTTCTCTACGTACCCTCGTAGACCGTAAGCGGAAGCGTTATGACAACGCGGTTGATGTAGTCGTACATCTTCACGATGAACCGATCCTAGCACTGAAAGTACGACACCTTCGCGATCTGCACACGTTCAGCTCGGTGACGTTCCACGAACTCACGATCTAGTAGAGCTTCGAGGGAGAGTTCCGTCAGCACGACGGCGTGATGACGGTGATGATGAAGCTACCGACGCAGGCCTTCGCCTAAGCACCGCTACGATATGACCGAGATGGAATGTGGTGGAGGGGGGCACCGCACACGGCTTGGAACAATCAACTTGTGTGTCCTAGGGTGCCCCTCCCCCCGCCCCCGTATATAAAGGAGCAAGGGGGGAGGCCGGCAGGCCTTGGTGCGCCCCAAGGAGAGGAGGAATCCTCCTCCTAGTAGGAGTAGGATTCATCCTTTCCTTGTCCTACTAGGAAGGGGGAAGTGGGAAGGAAGGAGAGGGAGAGGGTGAGGGAAAGAGGGGCCGCACCCCCTCCCCTAGTCCAATTCGGACTCCCCACGGGAGGGGGCGCGCCACCTCCTGGGCTGCTGCCCTTTCTCTCCCTTAAGCCCCACTAAGGCCCAATACTTCCCCGGGGGCTTCCGGTAACCCCTCCGGCACTCCGGTTTTCTCCCAAACCACCCGGAACACTTCCGGTGTCCAAATATAGCCGTCCAATATATCAATCTTTATGTCTCGACCATTTCGAGACTCCTCGTCATGTCCGTGATCACATCCGGGACTCCGAACTATCTTCGGTACATCAAAACACATAAACTCATAATACCGATCGTCAGCGAACGTTAAGCGTGCGGACCCTACGGGTTCGAGAACTATGTAGACATGACCGAGACACGTCTCCGTTCAATAACCAATAGCGGAACCTGGATGCTCATATTGGTTCCTACATATTCTATGTAGATCTTTATCGGTCAAACCGCATGACAACATATGTTGTTCCCTTTATCATCGGTATGTTACTTGCCCGAGATTCGATAGTCGGTATCTCAATACCTAGTTCAATCTCATTACCAGCAAGTCTCTTTACTCGTTTCGTAATGCATCATCCCGCAACTAACTCATTAGTCACATTGCTTGGAAGGCTTATAGTGATGTGCATTACCGAGAGGGCCCAGAGATACCTCTCCGATACACGGAATGACAAATCCTAATCTCGATCTATGCCAACTCAACAAACACCATCGGAGACACATGTAGAGCATCTTTATAATCACCCAGTTACGTTGTGACATTTGATAGCACACAATGTGTTCCTTCGGTATTCGGGAGTTGCATAATCTCATAGTCATAAGAACATGTATAAGTCATGAAGAAAGCAATAACAACATACTAAACCATAAAGTGCTAAGCTAACGGAATGGGTCAAGTCAATCACATCATTCTCTAATGATGTGATCCCGTTAATCAAATGACAACTCATGTCTATGGCTAGGAAACTTAACCATCTTTGATTCAACGAGCTAGTCAAGTAGAGGCATACTAGTGACACTCTGTTTGTCTATGTATTCACACATGTACTAAGTTTTCGGTTAATACAATTCTAGCATGAATAATAAACATTTATCATGAAATAAGGAAATAAATAATAACTTTATTATTGCCTCTAGGGCATATTTCTTTCAATTACTGCCGAGCAATTGATAGAAAAGCGCATACTTATGAGAATATCTAGGCAATGATCATGAATATAGGCATCACGTCCGTGTCAAGTAGACCGAAACAATTCTGCATCTACTACTATTACTCCACACATCGACCGCTATCCAGCATTCATCTAGAGTATTAAGTTCATAAGAACAGAGTAACGCATTAAGCAAGATGACATGATGTAGAGGGATAAACTCAAAAAAATATGATATAAACCCCATCTTTTTATCCTCGATGCCAACAATACAATACGTGCCTTGCTGCCGCTACTGTCACTGGGAAAGGACATCGCAAGATTGAACCCAAAGCTAAGCACTTCTCCCATTGCAAGAAAGATCAATCTAGTAGGCCAAACTAAACCGATAATTCGAAGAGACTTGCAAAGATATCAAATCATGCATATAAGAATTTAGAGAAGAACCAAATATTATTCATAGATAAACTTGATCATAAATCCACAATTCATTGGATCTCGGCAAACACACAGCAAAAGGGTATTACATCGAAAATATCTCCAAGAACATCGAGGAGAACTTTGTATTGAGAACCAAAGAGAGAGAAGAAGCCATCTGGCTAATAACTATGGACCCGAAGGTTTGTGGTAAACTACTCACACATCATCAGAGAGGCTATGGTGTTGATGTAGAAGCCCTCCATGATCGATTCCCCTTCTGGCAGATCGCCGGAAAAGGCCCCAAGATGGGATCTCACGGGTACAAAAGGTTGCGGCGGTGGAAAAGTGGTTTTGTGGCTCCCCCTCATGTGTTTAGGGTATAAGAGTATATATAGGCGAAAGAAGTATGTCGATGGAGCTCCATGGGGCCCATGAGGGTGGTGGCGCGCCTATCCCCCTGGGCGCGCCCTCCTGCCTCGTGGCCGCCTTGCGGAGTTCCAGACTTCAACTCCAAGTCTTCTGGATTGCTTTCGTTCCAAGAAAGATCATCGCGAAGGTTTCATTCCGTTTGGTATTCCTTTTCTGCAAAACACTGAAATAGGCAAAAAAACAGAAACTGGCACTGGGCCTTCAGTTAATAGGTTAGTCCCAAAAATAATATAAAAGAGCATATTAAAGCCCATTAAACATCCAAAACAGACAATATAATAGCATGGAACAATCAAAAATTATAGATATGTTGGAGACGTATGAAGCATCCCCAAGCTTAATTCCTGCTCGTCCTCGGGTAGGTAAATGATAAAAACAGAATTTTTTATGTGGAATTCTACCTAACATAATTTTCAATGTAATTTTCTTTATTGTGGCATGAATGTTCAGATCCGAAAGATTCAAGAAAAAAGTTCAATATTGACATAAAAATAATAATACTTCAAGCATACTAACAAAGTAATCATGTCTTCTCAAAATAACATGGCCAAAGAAAGTCCATCCCTACAAAATCATATAGTTTGGTTATGCTCCATCTTCGTCACATAAAATGCTCAAATCATGCACAACCCCGATGACAAGCCAAGCAAATGTTTCATACTTTAGTATTCTCAAACTTTTTCAACTTTCACGCAATACATGAGCACAAGCCATGGACATAGCACTATAGGTGGAATAGAATGGTGGTTGTGGAGAAGACAAAAAGGAGGAAGATGGTCTCACATCAACTAGGCGTATCAATGGGCTATGGAGATGCCCATCAATAGATATCAATGTGAGTGAGTAGGGATTGCCATGCAACGGATGCACTAGAGCTATAAATGTATGAAAGCTCAACAAAAGAAACTAAGTGGGTGTGCATCCAACTTGCTTGCTCACGAAGATCTAGGGCATTTTGAGGAAGCCCATCGTTGGAATATACAAGCCAAGTTCTATAATGAAAAATTCACACTAGTATATGAAAGTGACAAAACAAGAGAATCTCTATCATGAAGATCATGGTGCTACTTTGAAGCACAAGTGTGGAAAAAAGATAGTAGCATTGCCCCTTCTCTCTTTTTCTCTCATTTTTTTGGGCCTTCTCTTTTTTTATTTGGCATTTCTCTTTTTTTGGGCCTTCTCTTTTTTATTTGGCCTTTCTCTTTTTTTTCCTCACACGGGACAATGCTCTAATAATGATGACCATCACACTTCTATTTACTTACAACTCAAAAATTACAACTCAATACTAGAACAAAATATGACTCTATATGAGTGCCTCCGGCGGTGTACCGGGATGTGCAATGAATCAAGAGTGACATGTATGAATTTTTTTGAATGGTGGCCTTGCCACAAGTACGATGTCAACTACATGATCATGCAAGGCAATATGACAATGATGAAGCGTGTCATAATAAACGGAACGGTGGAAAGTTGCATGGCAATATATCTCGGAATGGCTATGGAAATGCCATAATAGGTAGGTATGGTGGCTGTTTTAAGGAAGGTAAATGGTGGGTTTATGGTACCGGCGAAAGTTGCGCGGTACTAGAGAGGCTAGCAATGGTGGAAGGATGAGAGTGCATATAATCCATGGACTCAACATTAGTCATAAAGAACTCACATACTTACTACAAAAATCTACAAGCCATCAAAACCAAGCACTATGCGCATGCTCCTATGGGGATAGATTGGTAGGAAAAGACCATCGCTCGTCCCCGACCGCCACTCATAAGGAGGACAATCAAAGAAACACCTCATGCTTCAAATTTGTTACACAACGGTTACCATACGTGCATGCTACGGGACGTGCAAACCTCTACACAAGTATTTCTCAAATTCAAAAATACTAAACTAGCATGACTCTAATATGACCATCTTCATATCTCAAAACAATCATCAAGTATCAAACTTCTCATAGTATTCAATGCACTCTATATGAAAGTTTTTATTATACCCATCTTGAGTGACCATCATATTAGGACTAATTTTATAACCAAAGCAAATTACCATGCTGTTCTAAAAGACTCTAAAAATAATATAAGTGAAGCATGAGATATCAATAATCTATACCAATATAAAAAGACCCAAATGGGCAGATCTAAACCATCTCGACTGTCAAATCATGTTATCTAGCGGTTCAAATCGCTACAATGTTGAGCACTAAACATGTTTAACGCTCTAATTACCCACCACTGCCAGTGGTTATAAACACGTTTTGACTCAACGCTATCCCATGAAATCTGCCATGTAATTAATATCCTACCATTCATGCGAAAAAGTAATTGATATCTTACCAAATACCAACGTGCAACAGATATATCTTACCTAATACAACATGCAACTAATATTCTACCTAATATAAACGTGCATTGCACGTACATTATTACTAGTTTCTATAAAATAAAACCACCACCGTGCTCTAAAAAGTTATAAGTGAAGCACTAGAGCAAAATTATCTAGCTCAAAAGATATAAGTGAAGCACATAGAGTATTCTAATAAATTCCGATTCATGTGTGTCTCTCCCAAAAGGTGTGTACAGCAAGGATGATTGTGGTAAACTAAAAAGTAAAGACTCAAATCATACAAGACGCTCCAAGCAAAACACATATCATGTGGTGAATAAAAATATAGCCTCAAGTAAAGTTACCGATAGACGAAGACAAAAAAGGGGATGCCTTCCGGGGCATCCCCAAGCTTAGGCTTTTCGTTGTCCTTGAATTTTACCTTGGGGTGCCTTGGGTATCCCCAAGCTTAGGCTCTTGCCACTCCTTATTCCAAAATCCATCAAATCTTTACCCGAAAACTTGAAAACTTCAAGACACAAAACTTAAACAGAAAATCTCATGAGCTCCGTTAGTATAAGAAAAGAAACCAGCACTTTAAGGTACTGTAATGAACTCATTCTTTATTTGTATTGGTGTTAAACCTACTGTATTACAACTTCTCTATGGTTCATACCCCCCTGATACTACTCATAGATTCATCAAAATAAGCAAGCAACACACGAAAAACAGAATCTGTCAAAACAGAACAGTGTGTGGCAATCTGTATCAAACGAATACTTCTGGAACTCCAAAAATTATGAAATAAATTGGTGGACGTGAGGAATTTGTCTATTAATCATCTTCAAAAATAATCAACCTAAAATCACTCTCCAGTAAAAAAATGGCATCTAATCTCGTGAGTGCAAAATTTTCTATTTTTTACAGCAACATTGCAAAGACTTTACCCATGTCTTCCCAAAGGTTCTACTTGGCACAAACACTAATTAAAACATAAAATCACATCTAAACAGAGGCTGGATGAATTATTTATTACTAAACAGGAACAAAAAGCAAAGAACAAAAAAATTGGGTTGCCTCCCAACAAGCGCTATCGTTTAACGCCCCTAGCTAGGCATGAAACACAAATAGATCTAGGTATTGCCATAGTGATAAGGCAAATCGCGAAAACTCATCTCATACTCCCTACGTTCAGCAGCAAGCTTTCTTTGCGGGAGGCAAAAGTAATCAAAAGGGCTAAATTTAATGGGACAAAAGTCCCCAAGATCAAGCTCGGGAGGTATTGGTTCCTCCTTTGGCCCCTCATATTGCACAACCAATTCATCATTATAAGCATTCTTTTGGAAAAAAGTCGTGAGCCTTTGTTAAAGAGAAAAACCTAATCCATTGTTCTGAATAGCAAAATTATCTTTAAGTTCAGAAATTCTATTAACTAGAACATCGGTAGGAACCTTCTTTCTAAGGTTTTCATTATAAGCAACATGATCTAAAGATCGTAAACGCATTATGTCTTCTTGATTAAAAAGGATAGCTTCTATGGGAGGACGGCCAGCATCCACCCTATAATGCGCAAAAATTTCATTGGCCTCTTTCATAATAAATCTGAACTCATGTGCTAAAACGATAGTAGCTACTCGCTTAACAGAAGAATGCTCAATATTGGAAAATTCTAGAAAAATCCTTTGTATGCAAGGATGCATATGAATAAATTGTCTTTCAAGTTCAACTACGAGCAAAGATATAGCATCCACAAGAATACTAGTTCTATGAAGAATAGACCCACCCATAGTGGGCAGAGCACCGGCACAAGTAAAGAAATCTTGAATAACTCCTTTTCCAATAATATTACCACTACCAATCCGAAACTTTTTAGTGTGTAAAATAGTAGGTTCTTCATGAGGATTATCAAAAGCATCAAAGTTCCCCCCGTTGTTACTACTATCCTTTTCAATGATAACCTCCCCAGTTTCAGACATGATGGCAACAAACCGCACTAAGAACGAACACACAAGAAGCAAGCGAAAAGAGGCGAACGGAAAAGAGGCGGAGAAAAGGCAAAGGTTTTTGAAAATCATCCTAGAAGTGGGGGACAGGAAAACAAGGGGCGAATGGAAAATAATGTAATGCGAGGGAGAAGATTTTATGATGGGTGAGGGAGTCCTGGACTAAGGGGTCCTCGGGTGTCCGACCTGTTATGCATGGACCGGACTGATGGGTCGTGAAGATACGAAGAACGAAGACTCTCTCCCGTGTCCGGATGGGACTCTCCTTAGCGTGGAAGGCAAGCTTGGTGGCCAAATATGAAGATTCCTTTCTTGGTAACCGACCTTATGTAAACCTAGATCCCTCTGGTGCCTATATAAACCGGAGGGCTAGGTTCGTAGAGGCCAATCATCATAATCCTTGTCATACAAGCTAGACGTCTAGGGTTTTAGCCATTACGATCTCGTGGTAGATCCACTTTTGTAACACTCATATTCATCAAGATCAATCAAGCAGGAAGTAGGGTATTACCTCCATAGAGAGGTCCCGAACCTGGGTAAACATTGTGTCCCCTATCTCCTGTTACCATCGACCTCAGACGCACAGTTCGGGACCCCTACCCGAGATCCGCCGGTTTTGACACCGACATTGGTGTTTTCTTTGAGAGTTCCGCTGTGACGTCGAAGACAGGGTTGATGGCCCGCCTTGTTGTCAAGGATAATATCACCTCCGGAGGAGCCCTGGCTCCAGGCCAAACCCTCCGACTTGGCGGCTTTACCATGACCGCCTGTTTGGCCGTAAAGCCGATGATGACCTCTCAAGTCATCGAAAATTGTCTCTGCGTTGACTCCGAATACTCCAAAAGGATGGATCCGACGGAGTTGTCATCTTTAAATGAACTCCTAGATCACATCGCCGCCTTGGGGGTCGGTACCGACTATGATCGGATTGGGCTTAAACCTGATCAGAGAGAAATCAAATCTCCGCCGATCACCCATCAGATAGCGGTAGTGGAGGAGCAAGACAATAACTCTTCCCCTATATTGAGGACGAACTATGTTTGGATTTCCGATCTCATCGAGCTGGATACCTGTCCGCGGAATGACGCGCCCTGCCCTCCGAACCAAGAATCAGACGACGGTCCTAAAACGTCAGTTGATATCTCGGAGTCCGAACCATTAAGATCAGAAGATTTAAAAACCCAGAATCCCAAATCGGGTCAGGGTTCAGATTTAAAACCACCCACCCACGCAGCTATACGCGATCTTATGTATATACGACAACAATCTCGGGAAATGGTCCATCACTTTTGGGCCAGATTCCTCCTTGTCAAAGACAGGATTAAAGATTGTCGCAATGAACACGCGATCTCAGTATTCTGCAACAATTGCACGGATGAAGGAATCCTCAACGCCATCAGCCGCCGTCGCGTATTAAACTTCCCTGACTTGGCGACCATAGTACAGAAGTACCGCACAATGGAAAGCGCCTGGAAAACTCAGGCAGCTCGTTGGGAACCACCGGCTTCAACTCAGCCCCTCGTCCGTGCAAAAAGGACGCGCCCTCGTGGGGCGCCTGACCCACTAGTAAAGAAATCAAAGCCCATCACGGGACGCGGAACCGTTCTGGAGGGATGGCTCGACATGCCATGCAAAATACATGCAACACCAGATACCATACCAACCCACAGCCTTAGAGCATGTTGGATACTCCGGCAAGTGGCCAAGAGTAGTGAAGATCTCCTCACCAAAAACATCCCACAACAAAAACCCCTGGAAGACGACGACCTCAGAGTATTGACGGTCTTAGAGACATTTGCTTCAAAAAATCAGTGCAAAACGGCACTCCGTGACCTTGCCGAAGTCTGCCAAGTCGCAGCAATAAACCCCTGGAACAACACGGCCATAACTTTCAATGCCAATGACGAACCAAAATTCAGAACAGTCCGGGCACCAGCAGCCTTGGTCCTCAGTCCAATTGTAGACGGCTTCCGGCTCACCAAAGTGCTCATGGACGGCGGCAGCGGACTAAACCTCATCTACGAGGACACACTCATAAAAATCGAAATAGATAGGAGCCGCATTGAGCAAAGTAGCACGACCTTCCAGGGAATCATTCCCAGTCGGGAGGCGCGATGCGCGGGAAAAATCATGCTCGACGTGGTATTCGGCACGCCGGAGAATTATCGATGCAAAGAAATGACCTTCCAAGTGGCCCCTTTCAACAGCGGATATCACGCCCTACTGGGGCGAGACACGTTCACACGCTTTCAAGCTATACCTCATTACGGGTATATGAAGCTCAAGATGCCCGGGCCCAATGGCACCATCACTCTTGCCAGTGATCCGGACATAGTACTGCGCGCCAAAAATAAAACTGCATCCCTGGCCCTCGAGGCATTGTCTGAAGCCCTCGCGGCTGAAGAGCTAACCGCGCTGCGCTCCACCGTGGAGAGGGATGACGTAATCCTAGACAAGCGACCCAAATCCACCTCCTTTAAACCAGCAGACGAAATAATCAAATTTCAAGTCCACCCGATGGACCCCAAGAAGACAGCATCCATCGGGGCACAACTCGACCCAACGGTCGATGTCGCGCTATGAGAGTTCCTACGCGAGAACTACGACATATTCGCCTGGCACCCTTCTGATATGCCAGGAATCCCACGCAGGTTGGCCGAACACAGCCTTAATATCTTGAAGGGATATAAACCAGTCAAGCAAACATTGCGGCATTTTTCCGAACTTAAACGACAAGCCATGGGAGAGGAGCTAGCCAAGTTACTGGAGGCCGGATTCATCAGAGAAATAAAACACTCGGACTGGCTAGCAAACCTGGTGATGGTACCAAACAAGGATAAATCCTGGCGCCTGTGCGTCGATTTCAAAGACCTTAACAAGGCCTGCCCTAAGGATCCCTTCCCCCTCCCTCGCATTGATCAGATTATCGATGCAACCGCAGGAGACGACTCGCTGTGTTTCCTCGATGCGTACTCCGGATACCATCAAATCAAGATGAAGGAGTCCGATCAAGCCGCAACGGCATTCATTACCCCATATGGGCCTTTCTGCTTTAACACTATGCCTTTCGGGCTCAAAAACGCCGGCTCCACTTACCAACGCATGATTCAAACATGCTTGGAGAAACAGATCGGCAAGACAGTTGAAGCATATGTGGATGACGTCGTCCTCAAAACCAGGCACGTTGAGTCATGGATAGACGATCTACGTCTTACATTCGACAACCTCCGTACATATGACATCAAGCTCAATCCGAAAAAGTGTGTTTTCGGCGTCCCAGCCAGAAAACTGCTGGGCTTCATCGTTTCCAATAGAGGAATTGAGGCAAATCCAGCCAAAATACGAGGTTTGTCACAATTGGCTACGCCAACAGACCTTAAACAGGTCCAAAAACTTGTGGGATGCATGGCAGCTTTAAGCCGATTTATCTCTAGATTGGGAGAAAAAGCATTGCCACTCTACCGCCTTCTCCGACGCAGTGACCACTTCGAGTGGACGGATGCGGCAACGGCCGTACTGGAGGAAATAAAGGCCCTTTTAGCGAGCAACCCAATCCTGGCCGCGCCGAACGTCGGCGAACCCATGTTACTATACATATCGGCAACACACTAGGTGGTGAGTGCCATGCTCGTTGTCGAGCGAGAGCAGGACGGACACAAGTTCCCACTCCAGAAACCGGTATACTATGTATCCATTGTCCTCACACCATGCAAATCCCGGTACCCTCATTACCAAAAAATAGCATACGCGGTCTTCATGGCATCCCGGAAGCTACGGCACTACTTTCAAGAGTGCTCGATCAGGGTAGCCTCCGAAGTACCACTCAATGACATAATAAACAACCGCGATGCAACAGGCCGGATTGCTAAGTGGGCCATTGAGATCTTTCCATTCGACATAACATACAAACCGCGCCGGGCCATCAAATCCCAAGTACTGGTTGCCTTTGTCGCCGAATGGACAGAGGCGGAACTCCCTAAAGAGTACGGCATGTATTCCAACTGGGTTATGTACTTTGATGGTTCCGAAATGCTAGCGGGGTTAGGGGCGGGCGTTGTCCTAACGTCCCCCACTGGAGACGTAGTTTAGTACGTACTCCAAATATTATACACAGACTCCAACAATGCAGCCGAATACGAGGCCTTGTTGCATGGACTTCGGATGGCTGTCTCCATGGGCATACAACACCTGGAAGTGCACGGGGACTCAAACCTTGCAATATCTCAGATAAATGGAGATTTCGATGCCAAAGATCCGAAAATGGCAGCTTACCGCAACGCCGTTCTTAAAATCTCGGCCTGTTTCGAGGGGCTCGAGTTCCATCACATGGCTCGAGAAGGTAATCAAGCGGCAGACGTCCTTGCTTGCATCAGCGGCAAGCGCGACCCCGTCCCACCTAACATCTTTTTGGAGAGGCTTTTCAAGCCGTCCGTGGTGTGGCAAGGGGAAAGCGGCAACAACAGTTCGGACCCAACTATAACCACATATACCGAACACACCAATATCATCGGGGGCTCAGCCACCGAAATAACACCATCGGCCCATCTCATAATGGCAGTCATTGCCCCATGGACCGAACCCTCCTTGGCCTATCTTAATAAGCGAGAACTCCCCGAGGATCAGAATGAGGCTCGCCGGATTGTCCGATGCTCTATAGCCTACAAGGTCCATGATGGGGAACTCTACAAGAAAAGTGCTACCGGAGTACTCCAAATATGAATCTCCGAGGAAGAGGGGCGGCAGCTCTTGGCTGAAATTCACGCCGGCCATGGTGGTCACCACGCCGCAGCTCGGGCCCTTGTAATCAAGGCCTTCCGTACAAGTTTCTATTGGCCGACGGCCCGAGCAGACGCACAGGACCTTGTCCAACGTTGTGTCGGATACCAGCTCTTCGCCAACCAGAGCCACATGCCACCCACCGCTCTACAAACAATCCCCATCACTTGGCCTTTTGTGGTCTGGGAGCTTGATATGGTTGGACCCCTTAAAGGAGGAAGCCATAAGAAAAAATATCTGCTGGTCATGGTGGATAAATTCACTAAGTGGATAGAGGCCATGCCAGTTAAAACGCTGAGGTCGGGCAAGTGATAGACTTTATATCCGGTGTTGTACACTGTTATGGTGTCCCACACAACATCATCACCGATAACGGCTCCAATTTCACAGCCGATGAGGTGAAAAACTGGTGCGCCAATCTGGGCATTAAGCTCGATTATGCCTCCGTCTATCACCCGCAAACAAATGGTCAAGTCGAACGAGCCAATGGTCTCATTATGAGCGGCATGACAAGCACTGGGTTGAGGAGCTCGACTCCGTACTCTGGGGGCTGCGGACCACGCCCAATCCCACTACTGGGTATACACCCTTCTTCATGGTGTACGACGCAGAGGCTGTGTTACCCTGCGACATTATTCATGACTCACCTCGAGTGCGCATGTACGAAGAGAGAGAGGCCGAGCTTGATCGGCAGGACAGCTTAGATGCCCATGAGGAGGAGCGCGATGTTGCAAAAGGCTGTTCCGCATTTTATCAATAGCAGGCTCACAGGTACCAAAACAGGGAAGTGCGGGCCAAGACTTATAATGTTGGTGAACTCGTTTTATGCCTGCCGGAGAAGAAAAAGGACAAACTCAAGTCCAAGTGGGAGGGTCCCTTCATCATTGACGAAGTTCTCACCAGAGGAGCGTACCGCCTGCGTGATGCGTCAGACAATCGCCTAGAGCCGAACCCCTGGAACGCGACCAGACTCCGAAGATTCTATGCCTAGTGCCGGACTCTTTGTTCGTCTCCTTCTCCCTATTGTTTCCATTACTTTTGCCTCTCTTTTTGCTTTTTCCTTTCTTAACCTTAAAGCTTTTCGTGAGGCTAAACCGTGCGCTTCTGATATACAAAGAGTCAATTATACCTGGGGGCTTCTTTGACAGAAGCTTATTATTGTTATTTTTCGAGCATCAACCTCATCACATATGTGTGTTTTCCCCATATGTACCTTTTCTTCGCCATTATATGCATCGATATGACTTAAGTTTTGGCCAAGCTCGGTTGCCTGGCTCCTGTGCTTATGCCCTACATTCCCGTTAGTTCGGCTAGGGCATAAAGGGAGCACCTCTGCGATTGTTACTGCCAGGTCATCCAGATGTGTACCTCAGACTGGGTGAAGCCGAAACTAGGGTTCTTAAGGGAATATTCGGTCGGCGAACTAAAGATGTTTTTACAGTCATTAAAATATGAACCCCCAGATGTTGAATATACTGCGATTTTTTCAATCATAGTTCGGATGTGCACATTAGCGCATGTATACCCAGGGAAAGGAACCCTTAACGGAACTATTCTCTCTTGAAGATGTTTCTTACAATCACAATGTAATATAACATAGCTAGCCGGATACAACTTGTCTGTTCATGCAACTATGACCCCTACGCCAGGTTTCCACGCATACCGCGGTATATTTTGCCGCCCAGGTATTCGGAAACACTCTGCACCTTCGGGTCCAGAGGTCGAAGCGAAAAGGTCTGCCATGACAATCGTTTTACAGTCCGGCTCATAGTCACTTGGGAGAAATAAGTCAAGGAAAGTACATAGTCACTTGGACTCATAAACTTCCTCCTCTATACCGTCTAACAGGCTATGTAACTTACAATCCTGTTGGGAATATTTGGCGGCTACTTCTACTTGGTCATATACCAAATTCACGGGAATTTCTTTCCCATCTGACCCTATAGGTCCGACCCGGGCCATATGATTTGGATTAAGCTTGGTATACCGTATTTTTACCATGGCCCAGGCTTCTCGTGCACCTTCCCGGCAGGCCGATATCTTCCATAATCGGAAGTGCCACCGCGCTCCCTTGAATAGCTCTATAAGCTCCTCCATCCTTCCTGGAGGGGAGGCGGATGGCAACAAGGCCTTGGCAACACTTCGCATCGCCTGCCGAGCTTGTTCGTGCATTTGCGACAGCTCTTGTAGCAGATCGCCCGAGACTCCGGACATCTCCTCTTCGGGACGGCTGGTCAGCACACCTAGAGATATAATTCTGTCATTCCCTTTAATCTCCGAACTACATGGAGTTAAGTGTGACCACATACCAAATATGCTGCCACGTAGCCTCTTATTTTCCTTTACGGAATCAGCCAGCTGGGCCCGTACATCTTTCAGTTCTTCGCCCAGCTGGGTGTGGGCATCCTGTAGCTTGTTCTTCTCAGCTCTGAGTCGTGTCAGCAAACGTTCGCCCGCGGCCAGCAGTCTTTTGGCTTCTTGTCCTTCCGCTTGGGCGGCTTTTAGTTGCTCCTTCAATTGATCTGATGATCCTGCCATAAGATGAGCAACATTGTTAGCATTGCCGGTATATAATTATGTTTTCTCGATGGAGGGGAATATTACCAGGTGATGCCTTCTTGGATTCCTCCAGTTCGCCGGTAGCAGCAGCTAGCTGGGTCCGACACTTTTCTAGGTCCTGAGACAATAGGATGTTCTTCTCCGTAAGCGCCTGGTTATACAATGATCCTTAAATCAGTTCTATCAACTGGTTCAAGTCTCGGGGGCTACTGGTATATGATTATCAGTTAAAGTCTCGAGCAGCTTGGACATATGCATCAGCCGAGCTGAAGGCACTGAATGTCTCGTTCATAAAGTCAAGGTCGCGTAGAACGGCTCTTCGGCGCTGATGATTCATGGCGC
Organism: Triticum aestivum; assembly: GCF_018294505.1. NCBI lineage: Eukaryota > Viridiplantae > Streptophyta > Magnoliopsida > Poales > Poaceae > Triticum > Triticum aestivum. Next base: position 457,977,370 of record NC_057805.1, on the reverse strand, counting down.
TCTCCACTTCCGAGTTTGTGACGGATACATCATCCGACTCCTCCGCCGAAGGACAATCCGGCGTCACTCCCGTATCAGCCCCAGCCTTTAAAGCAGGGTCGGGAACCTGACTCGGGGAGGCGCGGCCGGCGGGATCCCCGGACATAGTCCGGCGAACGCTTTTCCTGATAAAACACAGCAAATAATGTCACAGTTGGATGTGACTGCCAAGGGGCATATTCATAAATCAATACCTCTTCGATGAAGGCTCGGCCGCGTCTTTGTTAGCCTTCCTCTTCGAAGGCTTGCCCGGTGTAGGGGCCGCTCTCTTTGGAGTCGCCTCTTGGGCAGCATGGCGCGCCGAACGCCTCCCCTTTTGAGCACGAGACAGTGCGGTGGGTGAGGCAGAACGAGAGAACTCTTTCGGAGGAGATGTCTCCTGATTACTTTTGTGTGAAGCAGGGAGAAGGCTGGGGTAATCGGCGGTGATGGCCACTTCCGTGCCGTCATAGCTCGCCTGGTAAAACACTCCGTCCTCGAGCACCATGAATATATCCGGATCCTCTTCAAATCTGGGGTCAAGGTCTCGGTTGTGGCCCTCTGGCTGCGGGGCGGAGCTGTGAAGCCCCTCGGAGATCTTTCGCCAGTACTGTTATGAATGGACGGATCCGTATTCGTGGAAAGTGGTTCAGGAGTGGAGTGAGTAGAGCAGAGGGGTGGGGACTTACCCAGCTAGGAGGAATGTACATGGAAAATCCATCTCTGCGCTTGATACGAAGAAATTCCTCCTCCTCCCCTTTGAACAGTTCGGCCAATATTTTGGCCAGAGCGGCGGGGGTTTCCGGACCCTTCCGGCCGCAACGGGAGGCGTCATCCTCCCCATTGTAGTGCCACATAGGAAGCCCTCTGTACTGGAGTGGCTGAACCCCCTGCACTATGGAAGTCACCATTACCTCGACTATTGATAATCCGGACTGGGCGAGCGTCTTTATCTTGCTCATGAGTTGACGAACTACCGCACTATCTTCCTCCTAGAGGCTTCGAGGGCGCCAACTGTGGCATTTCTTTAAAGGAATGCTTGTGAACTCGGGAAGACCCCTCCGAACTGCGTCAGGAAGTGCGACGTCCTCGATGTAGAACAATTTGGAAGGCCATTCTTCAGATGCTTTCTTCGGTGTCCCAGACGAGTATCCGGTCCCGGCGATGCGGCATACCTCGGCTCCGCCCACTTCGAATATGGATCCCTCGTAGTTACGCGGGACGAGACAGAAGAGCTTTCTCCACAATTCAAAATGGGCCTCACAACCCAGGAACAGCTCACAAAGAGCCACGTAACCCGCGATGTGCAGGATGGAGGCGGGAGTGAAGTTGTGTAGTTGGAGGCCATAATACTCCAGAAGCCCTCTTAGGAATGGATGAATTGGAAATCCGACACCTCTTAGCAGATAAGGGACGAAGCACACTCGCTCCCCCTAGATGGGTTGGGGAAATTCTCAACCCTGCCTGAACAAGGACCAGATCCGCGGGGGGAAGAAATCCCTGTGTTTGTAGCTTCACTAGCTGACCATGGGATACGGCATATTTCTCCCAATCGCCTTTTTCTGGGATGCAGGGACGGGAGGAAGAGCTGGGAGCGCTAGCCATGTGGGACTGGCCATTCCTAGCAAGCTCTGAGGATTTTTCCATGTGGTGCTGAATGGATCTGAGATCCAATCCCTTTAAATAGACATTCCTCCTTGCATGGCCGGGGTGTTATGTGTAAAAACACCCTGACCTCTCGCATTCGCTCGACACATGGAAGCTGAGATTATTAATGCACAGAAGCCGAGGGGTACGACATTAAATGGAAGGCCGAATACATCACTTTGAAGTCATCGGAGGAAGAACCCGCCTTGCAATGCCGAAGACAATCTGCGCGTCGGACACCTCGTCATTGAAGCCTGGTTCGGGGGCTAATGAGGGAGTCCTGGACTAAGGGGTCCTCGGGCGTCCCACGTATTATGCATGGGCCGTACTGATGGGCTGTGAAGATAAGAAGACCGAAGACTCTCTCCCGTGTCCGGATGGGACTCTCCTTGGCATGGAAGGCAAGCTTGGCGGCCAAATATGAAGATTCCTTTCTTGGTAACCGACCTTATGTAAACCTAGATCCCTCCGGTGCCTATATAAACCAGAGGTCTAGGTCCGTAGAGGCCAATCATCATAATCCTAGCCATACAGGCTAGACGTTTAGGGTTTTAACCATTACGATCTCGTGGTAGATCCACTCTTGTAACACTCATATTCATCAAGATCAATCAAGCAGGAAGTAGGGTATTACCTCTATAGAGAGGGCCCGAACCTGGGTAAACATTGTGTCCCCTGTCTCCTGTTACCATCGACCTCAGACGCACAGTTTGGGACCCCCTACCCGAGATCCGCCGATTTTGACACCGACAATGGGTACTTGGTATGTCTTGACTTGAGCGTAGATCTCCCGGGCAACGGCGCCAGAAATCCTTCTTGCTACCTCTTGAGCATGCGTTGGTTTTCCCTTGAAGAGGAAAGGGTGATGCATCAAAGTAGCGTGAGTATTTCCCTCAGTTTTTGAGAACCAATGTATCAATCCAGTAGGAGATAACACGCAAGTCACCTAGTACCTGCAAAAACAATCAAGAACCTTGCAACAAACGCGATAAAGGGGTTGTCAATCCCTTCACGGCCACTCGCAATAGTGAGATCTAATAAAGATAGTAAGATAAATATTTTTGGTATTTTTGTTATATAGATTGGAAAGTAAAGATTGCAAAATAAAATAAATAGGAAACTAAAATTGTAGATCGGAAACTTATAAGATGTAAAATAGACCCGGGGGCCATAGGTTTCACTAGTGGCTTCTCTCAAGATAGCATGTATTACAGTGGGTGAACAAATTATTGACGAGCAAATGATAGAAAAGCGCATAGTTATGAGAATATCTAGGCAATGATCATGAATATAGGCATCACGTCCGAGTCAAGTAGACCGAAATGATTCTGCATCTACTACTATTACTCCACACATCGACCGCTATCCAGCATGCATCTAGAGTATTAAGTTCATAAGAACAGAATAACGCATTAAGCAAGATGACATGATGTAGAGGGATAAACTCAAAAAAATATGATATAAACCCCACATTTTTATCCTCGATGGCAACAATACAATAAGTGACTTGCTGCCCCTACTGTCACTGGGAAATGACACCGCAAGATTGAACCCAAAGCTAAGCACTTCTCCCATTGCAAGAAAGATCAATCTAGTAGGCCAAACTAAACTGATAATTCGAAGAGACTTGCAAAGATATCAAATCATGCATATAAGAATTCAGAGAAGAACCAAATATTATTCATAGATAAACTTGATCATAAATCCACAATTCATCGGATCTCGGCAAACACACCACAAAAGAGTATTACGTCGAATAGATCTCCAAGAACATCGAGGAGAACTTTGTATTGAGAACCAAAGAGAGAGAAGAGGCCATCTAGCTAATAACTATGGACCCGAATGTCTATGGTAAACTACTCACACATCATCGGAGAGGCTATGGTGTTGATGTAGAAGCCCTCCGTGATCGATTACCCTTCCGGCAGATTGCCGAAAAAGACCCCAAGATGGGATGTCACGGGTACAGAAGGTTGCGGCGGTGGAAAAGTGGTTTTGTGGCTCCCCCTGATGTTTTTAGGGTATAAGAGTATATATAGGCGAAAGAAGTACGTCAGTGGAGGTCCGTGGGGCCCACGAGGGTGGGGCGCGCCTACCCCCCTGGGCGCGCCCTCCTGCCTTGTGACCGCCTTGCAGAGTTCCAGACTTCAACTCCAAGTCTTCTGGATTCCTTTCGTTCCAAGAAAGATCATCGCGAAGGTTTCATTCCATTTGGATTCCATTTGGTATTCCTTTTCTGCAAAACACTGAAATAGGAAAAAAATAGAAACTGGCACTGGGCCTTCGGTTAACAGGTTAGTCCCAAATATAATATAAAAGAGCATATTAAAGCCCATTAAACATCCAAAAGAGATAATATAATAGCATGGAACAATCAAAAATTATAGATACGTTGGAGACGTATCAGTTGTCGGTGCGGGCGCGGGGATGGGAGCTGGGACGAGCATGGCGGCAGTATCCACCACAGCCAACTCGTTCAGGACCATATCCCTGAGGCCCTATTCCTCCTTATTTTCTATCTCCTCCGGCTCGGAGTTGACTTCACGAAACCGGAAGACTAGTGGCAGATGATCGTTTTGATCCGTGGAGTAGGTGGAGGCCTGGGAGATAGGATTCGGGGTGAGAGGGGAATGGGAGCCGAAGAGTAAGGCCGCCTATTAAATAGCGGCTCGGGCGCCATTAATGGAGAAGTTGGGAGCGAGGCGGGCGCCGATGGAGTTCAAAGGCTCACTTCCTAGTGAGCCTACACAGCGTACTGCTCTCATGCTTCTCGATGAGCCTACGCAGTTGAGGACTGCCCGCACGCCTCCCGTCTACTCAAGTAGCGGCCCACACGACACCTCCTAGGCAATAAAAGTGTGACACGTGGCGTCACGTGAATGGTTAGGAGAATGCCCATGATTTAAATTATACAAACATTTGAGATTATAACGTGGCAGCTATTTGTTTCAAAATGCCTTTGGCTATTCATTTGTGCGCCCACTCTCAAATTGGACATGATAAATACCACAACATGTTGGTGCCATTTCATGTTAGACCATGGAACAAACTCAATGCATGCTTCGATTATCTTACCAAGATGATATGGATGTGTCTAACTAGTGTAAGATCTTGCTGCTGGCCACATGTGCTCAAATTCTTCCCCACTGAATTTTTTGGTTCATCCACATATCGTCAAAGCACTCCCTTTCTCAGCATGGGGAAAGACATTCTTGACTGCAATTTCTAGCTCTTTACATGCATCTGTGTGGAATGCCAAAGGTGGCACTCGGCCTATGCATCTTTTCAACTGCATCATGAACCATGTCCAGGAAACCTCTGTCTTTGGCAGAAACAAGCCAATAGTAATAGGGAACATCCAATGTGGCCATCTAGAGCATTGCATGCTGCATATTAACCATTCCATTTGCTAGTTAAAGAAGAAGAGCCTATGATCAAATATGGACGTCACCCTACGTTGAAGGCATCGATGCAAGGCTTTAAAGCCATAAAGAACTTAGACAAAAGAACTTTGCCATCCTCTATTACCTCATTATCTATCTCAACAACACTGCCAAGTGACCTCTTCTCCACCTCAGCTTTGAAGTTATAAAGCATCCTAAAGGTATTTTCCCAACCACCATATAATTATTTCATTGCCCTTTGTTTTTCCTTCCACTATGGTATATTTCAGCTTAATGGGGCACTGAACTACTGATTTTCTAAGTCTAGTAAAAGTTGTTTGCAGTAGTGCTTGGTTTCTTGGCTAAAATAGGAGTGATCTTTTCTGCAACCAAAATGTGTGATGTCATGGTTGATACTCTCTGTGAACTTGTAATACAAGTATGTTGATGTGGAATTTGATTAACCCTGATGATACTCCCATCAGGTTGGCATCTAGCAGATATGTACCACTTGCAAGGCTTGGCGTTTTCACAAAACCTCTGCACATCGCATAAAACTTCTTTCTATCAGTCCACTTAGTCTTGCATCAAACTCATCCTTCACCGCATAAGTCTTGAACACATCCTAAACTCATCCATATTTGGCCACAACTTCCCCCACTTCAATAACAGGGTTTTATTTGTCATAGACATTTACCATCTCATCATCATGTGCATCATCAACACCATCTACAACATCTTCCATCAACTGTCTGTCCACATCTTTGGATGAATCTCTGTAAGCATCACAGGCAAGCTAGATTCACCCATCTCCTCATTATCTCTAACATCTACTAGAACACCAAAAAAAATTGCCATCTCAGTGTCGGCCATCGGTGAAGTGAACAAATCTGTACGGTCATATAATTCTACTAAATTCCAATCAAAGGTAGCAACCCTTGCAGCACCACCCACCCTATTTGTCAATGTCAGTTCCATCTCGTTCATCCCACCTGCACCATTCCAAATCATCAAAAAATAGAGGTGTCGCGATCAGATCAAAATCGACACAGAGTATGGTTCCAAAATCACTCACCTCATCTACCACAGCCAAGAACGATAGCTCCGCCGCCCGCCACCGAGAAAGAAGAGGGGACAGGGAGGGTTTAGTCTGGCACGGGGACCCACCTGCCTTAACATAATCTCATTCCTTTGACGATTGTTTATCGACTAGTCATTATTTATTTATTTTTGCCTTAAAACGTCGCACAACAACTTTTGTTATTACCAACTGCGTCTCTCTCCTTCTATTACGTGTTAAAAACATCGCGCGGGAAGTAGGTCGCCCCACCTATCAGGATATCACGCCTACCCACTAGTAAGAAGGTAACGATCGATGGCGTTGACTGGACAATAGTGCTCCGTTTGGCCTTTTGTGAGCAGGTGGTGGAGTGGGGAGGGGAAAAGTGAGCAAAGTTAGTTGGCTTGGACAAAACTGAGCACACCTAAGGAACCAGGGGCACAAAAATAGAAATCCCTTAATTTAACATCAATGGGCCTAAAAGGCCAAGAGGTGGAAGGCAACTTGGGCCAAAATGGCCCAAGTGGGAAAGTGCCTCCTTCCTGGAGGCCGAATTGGGAGAGGGGAGGAGTCAGAATCCTCCTCCCCTAGATGACGCGCCAAGGAGGTGGTTTCCCTCCTTGGTGGTAGCCCTCCCTTTCCCCTCTAACCTATATATACTTGAGGTTTGGTGCTCTTTTGATATACAAGTTTTGGAGCCTCCTCTAGTTCTTCTAGTTCTAGTTCTAGTTGGTCCTAGTTGACTAATTAGAGCTAGGATAATCCTCTTGTCCTCGTAATTAGAACCCTATGTGGCTCTCATCTCCTCCCCTTAATTCGTCGATGATGATTAGCTCTGGACGACAAAGCGATGTTGGATCATGAAGGCTCCACGCTTGCAACCAACTAGAGAGGCCGAGCTTTCAGTCTTTTGTTCGAGGGACTGTTCGTGGATGGTTCGCGGGATCGTTCATCGACAGTTCGAGGGACTCCAAGTATGATCTACACTGACACGTTCTTCTTCAGCTACAACCCGGTGACGATAACGATCGTGAACCCAACCCATTATGCATCTTAATATTGATCTTGGATGTGCGCAGGTGTACTTTTTTGTTTTCTACTATGTTAACCAATAGTGGTATCAGAGCAGTTATATGAGTAGATGCAGGTTGCGATCTAGATCACATGTGATTGTGAGGGTTGATGTTCTTGCTATGCTTCCCTCGAGTGTTGCTTTGGTTTAGTTCATCAACAACATGGTGTCGCTTTTCACAAGGTTCTGACAATTGATCGCCTCTGGCTGTCAACGATTTGCTAATAGTTCCTTGGGCTTCACCATAGTTGATAATAGTGAACCGTTGCTTACACAATAGGGTGCCGAAGATGGATGATCTTCTAGGGGGTCACGCGTATTTGATGAAGTTTAGTGTGCGGCTAGAGATTTTTAATTAAGTCTCTTGTTTCACACACCCAAAAACTTAATCTAGTATCAAGAATCATCGCCTATATTCTGGATATAGATAGCTGGTATTATTTGTTAAAACTGGTTAACCACATAACTAAGATTTTGCTAAAACCGATTAGAGGACGTCTAACTTAGTTTTGCAGGGTATGCATATATGTGGTATAGCCTTCATCATGATAATGAATTTATGTATAAGATGGTTATATGTTGTAATGTTAAGTGGCCTACGCGTCACGGCATGATGGCTGGAGCCACGATATTGCCACGTTAATGTCGTAGAGATAGCCTACAGGTTACAAGTGACGATGGCAACCACACATGAAGGACCCCAGCGTGGAGAAGGTGTACTTGACGCGGGAGAGGAGCTATAATTTTGTACCATGGCGGAATTTCTAAATTTGGATCCATGGCAATATTTTCTGAAACGGTCACCATGGCAACATTTTCTGAAATTGCCGCCAGGGCAACATTTTTTAAACGGTTACCACGGGAACGAAAATATTGGCTGTCATGATGCTTCAACTGGAGATTATATATGATAACGGACATTCCCGGCGCCCAGGCTACACCATATCATGCTTTTATGAAATGCCCGAGATGTTTATCCCTTGTTATTTTCACCCTTTGATTGCACAGTAGTCAATTAATGGGGTGATCTCTCACAGTAAATATCAACTTAAAAGGTGCTCTTCCCAATGTTGCAACCATCTATAACATGTGCCCTTTCGGAGTACTACATGCTACCATGAGTACAAATGAGAAGTGAAGTGTAAAGCGGTGCAGCAGGACTTCACGGCAGAAACACTCGTTTGTCTTGAAATTCTAGCAAAAAAATTCTAAGCTCGGAGCACGAAGCATCAAAAGATGAACAAGAGTCATATCGAGATATAACTGGCAAAAGATTGCCTACTGATTGAAATTCACACAATAGGAGACGCTACCATCCATGGTTGTGAATGAGATCAGGATCTTGAATCACTCATTACCAATTATGAGAGATATTTATTTGAGTGGGAGAACTATTATGCATTAATTAAGTTTAATCACTAGTGCAAATTAATTATGAACAATGTCTATGTGTAGTTTGTATTATAGTTGTAGAACTATGGCTCACGGCTTCGCCTTTTCTATTGAAATTAATCGACTATTATTTATCTGGTTGAATCTTTTATGATGGAGAGGATTGTCCTCTAAGATTGCCAAGAAGGATTTTGTCCTACTACATGCTTACAAATCTGTCTTGCTAATGCTATGGAAGACGAGACTCATGTCCTTTGATCCAAAAGCTAGAATTGCATTACGGTCTTCTTGCTTCCAAGAAACCCAAACTTCATAATATTTTGGATAGTCATGTGATATTCTTGGAATGAAAATTGTTTACAGAAACAAAAAAAAATTAAAAGATATGTGATATCTAAACAAGAATTTTGTTTTCAAGATCTAGGGAGGTGTTCAACTATGTTTGAGACTGAAATGTGTAAGACCCGAAAGAACACTAATCATGAGTTGATGGTGAGAACTTAAAGAGAAACAACAAAACCAAATGATGTAATGGGACCTACATACCTAGGGAAGTTCGGGGCTCACACCACTCTTAAAAAGTTAGATGGTTCTTCTATTGAGTGGGAGAAATATTGAAAGTAAACTCTAAGAAGTTTAGAGGAGGAAGGAAAAGAAGACTGGAATGTCTAACTCAGGTACGAATGTCATACAAGTTATAAAATGTAGAGAAAGTCAGTCAAGTAAAGTGTGATTCTTGAGAGACATGATTAAATTTTTAAACACTAAATTCTTCTGGAATTGTGGTTAAAAGTTGATCATAAGGATGCCGACTCGATTGCATATTGTTGCGAATCAATGTAAGAATTAATATGGCCTAATGACCAACAAATTAATGTGGTTACAATACTTGTTGAAAAATTTGTAATAGTTATGATACTTTTTCATCAACATATTACCTCAAAATTTATTACGATAATTCATTTTAGAGTTATGTACACTCTTACCCATTGCATAGAAGCTACAAGGAGGTTGTTCATAAGAGAACAATAGTTGTTCGATGTAATGAACAAAACGGCCATACTCCTATTGTGAATAGGATTTAAGTTATGAATATTGATGATAAAATTGAACAGCCATAACACTGACGCTAAATGTTGCAAGACTAAAAGAATACCACATATGTGTGGCACTGCATTTAGTCACATTGTAGAAACCCGCATGGAGAAATTCCATAGTGATGAATTTTGGAGTCATATGATTACGAATAATCTAACACTTGCAACTTTTCATCCAAAAAATGAAGTAAACTAAAATACCATTCACATGCCATAAAGAACAAGCAACAAAATAAATTGGAAGTATGTAGTCCAATAAGAGTTGTTGCAGGTAGTGCCTTTTTCTATCTTTAAGCATGACTCGTGTAGATATTTATATTTACTAATTGAGCCATAATCTAGATCTTTTGAAATGTTTCAAAAGATTTCCAGAATGAAGTAGAAATTATTGTAACAAGAAAATTATGTTTCAACAATTGGATTATAGAAAAGAATATTCGAGTTACAAATTTAGTGAATGTCTGATGAGATGTAAAAGAATTTTTTATAGCTTGCACCTCCTAGAAACACTACTAAGAGTAGAGTGTTTTAGTAGGTGTAATCAAGCTATCTATGACATGGTGAGATCAGAGATAACATTGATTGTTCCGCCAATATACTTTTAATGTGATGCTTTAGAGACTATGGCTTTTACATTGAAAAGAGCATCACCAAATTTGTTGAACTAAGTGATACTTTGTAGGTTATGCTGAAGTGTTAGGTATTCCTTTATCACTACGCCAAGGCAAAGTGTTTTGTCACAGAGTGTGAAATTTTGAAGAAATGTTTTCGGCCAAAGAGTAAGTGCGAGGACAGTTCAATTCGACGATATTACTGAATCTTCATGATCAGGTCAAAGAAAAGAAGCGCTAGAAGTGGTTCTAAAATTCTTAGCGCAACTGATGCAGAAGCCTCTACAGAGGATATAGAGACTTCGGTTGAATGTGCAACTGAGCTATATAGATTGGAAAATTCATACAAACCTTTAGGGTGTGCAGACAAAATATTGTTGAAACAAACAATGAAGCTATAATACACAGAGAAGCGTTGATGGGCCCTGACTCCAGAATTGGCTGTACGCCAAAATAATCTAAGATGACATCCATACACATAATTCAAGTTTAGAACTTGGTAGACCCTCTACAAAATTTAAAGTCTAAAGTGTAGTGATGGATCTATAGATTAACAAAGATAAAAATGTTTTATAATGCTTGACTTCTTGCAAATAGTTTATGAAAATATCAAGGAATTGATTATGACGAGATTGTCTCATCATAATAATACTTAAAGTCAGTTCGGATTAAACTAGAAATTACTAAAAAATCAATTATGAGATACAACGAATGGATTTTGAAATGATTACCATGAGATGGAAAGAAAACAAAGGTTGTATATTTTATACGATCCAAGTTAATTTTCTTGCTCCAGAGGATGCTAGTAAGTGTGAAAACTCCAAGAGATCCAGTAATGATTTGAAGCAAGCATAATGGAGTTGGAATCTTTATTTTGATGAATTGGTCATACACTACTGGAATCAGCTAATTTGCCATCTGCCAGCTCTTTGCCGTCTGCTAGCTGACGGCAAAGCAGCTCTTTGCCATCAGCTACACATAAGCAGACGGCAAAGAAAAGGCTGACGGCAAAGAAGCTCTTTGCCATCTGCCAGCTCTTTGCCGTCTGCCAGCTGACGGCAAAGAATCTTTGCCGTCCACTGGCGGACGGCAAAGAGTGTGGTGGACCCCACCCCCCGCTCATTTGAAAAAATGTTAACGGCCCACCTCTTTGCCGTCCGCTAGCAGACGGCAAAGAGGCAAAAAAGCGGACGGCAAAGGCTGGCGGACGGCAAAGAGGGCACTTGACTAACGGCAAGTGCCCCCCCGCCCGTTACTCACTTCGTCCTCGCGCGCCCTTCTCCTCCGACCCCGCCGCCGCCGCCCGCCGCCCCGTCGCCCACGCCGCCCC
>NC_057805.1:457927032-457964270 GCF_018294505.1 Triticum aestivum | reverse complement strand
CCCGACCCCGACACCGACACGGCACCCCGACCCCGACCCGACACCCCGACCCCGAGACCCCGACCCCGACACGGCACCCCGAGACCGACACGACACCCCGACCCCCGACACCTCCCGAAAAGGTGTTCTTTGGCCTTCCAGAAGCCGACGGGGTCATATATTTGTGAATTATTAGTTAGGTCATATATCTTTCGATTTTGTTATGAAAAACATCATATATAATTGTGTTGATCGGGTAGTTTTAAATGTGCAGTTCTTTCATCGCTGCGAGGTTTGGTGTTCGACGACCTCGCCGTGCGTTTGACGAGCTCTGCCCCTTCGTTCGTGGGTGAGCACAAATGACATGTCCTCCTCCCCCATTAATTATTTGATCTATTCCTATGAAACTTGATAGCTAGATATATATGTGTCTTGAATCATCAGTATGCGTAACCAATATGTGTCTCCCATTCGAAAGCGTCATAGTTATAAATATGCATGCATTTGCATATTTATAACCTTGATTCTTTCGAATTGTCCAACGCTATCCATGGACAGCCCGAGTATGTTTAGATTGGGTTCGTTTTCCCATATGCTTTGCTCCGGATCCGACGCATAAATTTCGTCAGTGCCTCCCCTGTTGTTCTCCGGGTACACATCCTCTCTGTTTATCGCAGAGACGTGTATCAGGAGAACAGCGGGGAGGTGCTGCCGAAATTTTGCGTAGGATCCGGGGCATAGCATGGGAAAATGAACCCAATCTAAACATACTCGGGTGGGATTAGGACCTATCATTACTTATTAGAGTGTAGGTTGCATGGACGTAATAAAATTGACAAAGTAGATCAACTGATGAATACATACATGGTGAATTATATATATATATATTTGTTGTGTGTCTAGTAGCTCTGAAAGTCAAGATGAGTGATCGTGCGTGGATGTACACCGGTCACACTGGTCAGAACAAATGGAGCACTGAATGGTTCACAAAAACCAAGGGGTTTGTGCGAGCCGCATTTGCAAATGGCCAGAGGAAAACCTGGTGCCCCTGTTTACGGTGCGGCAATTGGGAAAAGAGGACAGAGGCTGAAATGGGCAAACACCTGCAGAAGAGTGGTTTTACGCCCGATTATACGGTGTGGACATTTCATGGTGAGTCTGCCCAACGTGACCGAGCTGAGGTGGACCGTCGTCGCACCGACGAGCATGGTACCGGGATGGAAAACATGGTGCAAGAATTTGATGATGCTCGGGATTCGGACGAGGAGATGGAGGAATCTGCAAAGGCCTTCAATGAAATGTTGGAGTCTTCAAAACGTCCGCTCCATGAGCACACTGAGCTTTGTCAGTTGGATGCCATCTCACAAGTAATGGCTCTGAAGGCTCAGTTCAACTTGGGCAGAGAATGCTACGATGCAATGATGACAGTATTTGGACGCTTTCTACCCAAAGGCCATGTAATGCCTGCAAACCTGTACAAGTCGGACAAAATCCTCCGTGCACTGAAGATGCCCTATGATAAGATACATGCCTGTGAGAAAGGATGTGTCTTGTTTAGGCTTGACTATGCGGACTTGAACTATTGTCCCATTTGCAAGTCTTCCAGGTATGTTGTGGTAGACAACGGTATGGGTGAGAAGACACAGACCAAAATCCCCGTTAGTTTTCTTCGGTATATGCCAATCGTACCAAGACTTCAACGTCTTTTCATGGTCGAAGAGACGGCCAGACAGATGACATGGCACAAAACGGCCAAAAGAACCGAACTAGATGCAGATGGGAATCTGATGATTGTACACACATCGGATGGTGTTGCGTGGAAAAAGTTTGATGAATTACATGGTGACAAAGCGGCAGATCCGAGGCATCCTCGAGTCGGCATCAGCACGGATGGGTTCAGTGTGTTTGGTATGACGGCAGCCCAATACAGTTGTTGGCCCGTATTTGTCTTTCCACTCAATCTCCCCCCCGGACAGATTATGCAAAGAAAGAACATTTTCCTGACGTTGATAATTCCAGGGCCCAACTATTCGGGGAAAAATATGAATGTGTACATGCAACCGCTTAAGGATGAATTGCAAGAAGCCTGGGATAATGGGTTCAAGACATACGATGCCTATAGCAAACGGAACTTCATAATGCGTGTCTGGTACATGTACTCGACGCATGACTTGCCGGCGTATGCGCTATTCGTTGGCTGGTGTGTGCATGGAAGGTTCCCGTGCCCCACATGCAAGGGAGCTCTTGAGTTTCGTTGGCTTCAGGCCGGTCGCAAGTTTTCTTGCTTCGACATGCATAGACAGTTCCTGAATCCTCCCCATAAGTTCAGGAAAGACAAGAAGAACTTCATCAGAGGTAGAGTTGTCAAAAACTCTGCACCACATGCATTGACAGGCCAACAGACCCTGGATCAGTTAAACGCTCTCGAGCCAGATCCAGAGCGTCCAGGGTACTCACAAAACATGCTTATGGGATCTGCCTTACTTCAAAGACCTCCTTTGCCCACACAACATCGACGTGATGCACACTGAGAAGAATATCGCCGAGGCACTTTTTGGTACATTGTTCGGCATAGATGGGAAGTCAAAGGATAATACTAAGGCTAGAGTCGATCTGGAGGCGCTATGTGATAGGCCATTACAAAACATGAAAGAACCGAAAGGAAAGCAGAACTGGACGAAGCCAAAGGCATGGTTCAATCTTGGAAGGCCAGCTATGAGGGAAATTATCTTGTGGGTGAAAATGCAGTTGATGTTCCCCGATGGGTATGCAGCGAATCTACAGAGGGGAGCCAGTCTTGATAAATTGAAGATATTTGGTCTCAAGAGTCATGATTGGCACATATGGATTGAGCGGGTAATGCCGGTGATGTTGCGTGGCTTCATCCCTGAGGATGAATGGCTAGTACTGGCAGAACTCAGCTATTTCTTCCGTGTTCTTTGTGCGAAAGAACTATCGCCTGGCGTGCTAGAAGAAATGGAAGAGTTGGCACCGGAGTTGATCTGCAAGTTAGAGAAGATCTTTCCACCGGGCTTCTTTAATCCAATGCAACATTTGATTTTGCATCTCCCGACCGAGGCAAGATTGGGGGGCCCGTGCAAAATCGTTGGTGCTACCAACTGAGAGGATGCAGAAGACGCTTCGACAAAAATGTAAAAATAAACGTAGTATTGAAGCATCGATGGCTGAGGCATTCATCACTGAGGAGGCGGCAAACTTCGTGACAGCACACTACGAAGCCAAAAATCGTCATTTGCATAATCCGAAGCCTCAGTACAATGCTGACGACCCTAAAAAGGGTGGATCCAACCTCAGCCTATTCAAAGGGAATCTCGCACCAGCCAGTGTTTCAAATCCAGTATCTTTGGATAACGAACAATGGCGGACCATTTCGTTGTATATCTTCAACAACCTGATAGAAGTGCGGCCGTACATCGAGTAAGTTCTCGGTACATAGTTTCGCAACTTCTATTTCCTTTGAACTGCTCTTATTCCTGGATATTTCATACAGTCGATACGTCGCCTTATTCTCGTATGGAGCGGTGATCCAAAAGGATTCTGTCGAAGAGTATGAGCTTCTCGCAAAGCAAGGAGGCGGCTATCCCAGTTTCATCTCTTGGTTCAAACAAACGGTAATTTCTATTAGACTTGTAGGCTAATTTGTAGGCGGCTATCCCGGTTTCATTCGCTAATTTGTGCGTAATGCAACAATCCTTTCATATTAAACTTGTAGGCTAATTCAGAGTCTATGGACGCCGAATTGAGACAAGTGGCTAATGGTTTTGACTATAAGGTCCGTTCATTTGACAAATACGACATCAACGGGTATCGCTTTCGTACCTATGGCAAAGAGCTATCTATGGCCGACCGAAAGTCTACAAATTGTTGTGTATCTGCTATCGGCGAAGGAGGTACCGAGTATTATGGGAGAGTTGAAGCAATTTATGAACTTCTATTCTATGGTGAAAACCCACCGAATGTCGTAGTCTTCAAATGTTATTGGTTTCAGCCGAAGGAGACTAGAAGGACTCATGAACATATAGGGCTAGTTGAAATCAACCAAAGCACCCATTTAGATGTTCATGATGTCTATATTACGGCTCAACAGGCGACCCAAGTATTCTATCTACCGTGGGCCTGCCAAACTAATCCAAATCTAAAAGGTTGGGATGTCGTTTATGAAGTGCCGCCACGTGCTAGACTATCTCCCCCAAAGGAAGAGGATTATGAACCTCACATTAACCCAGACACATATGAAGGAGAATTCTTCCAAGAGACACGTCTTTCCAAAAAGCGTTTCAAGAACCGCTATACTTCACCCCAAAACATTGAAGTAGACAGCGACAGTGAATCCGACATCACCCCAGAGGAGGAACAAGAAGAGCCGGAACAAGAAGAGGTTACTGCTGCGGATGACCTGTCATTGCTTGACCGATTACGTCAAGGTGGCCTTGCACATGTTCATGCCACTGAACCCTATGAGCCCGTCATTGATTATAGTGATGATGATGATTATGCATTTATTGATGATACTGATCGAGATTATTAGTAGTGTCAAGTATTAAATTTTTTAATGTTGTACTTGATGATGATACACTTAAGTGATACACATATTATTATTCATGTCGGTCTTTTTTTATGTTGTACTAATTTCGTTTACTGTTTGTCATGGCAGGTGTTGAAAGATGGTGGGCGCTGGTCGGGAGCGCGCCAAGGCCCCTTCTTCGTCGACGCGTGGTCTGAGGTCTTCGATTCCAGACGTACCTCTCCGCCGAGCGTTGCTGGACAGTATGTCCACACCGCCGGGCCCTTCTTCGTCGACCGCGGTGCCCAGCAGGGGACGAGGTAGGAAGAGAGGAGGTGGGGCACGTGGTCGCGGGAGAGGAGGTAGGGTGACTGCTAGGGCACCTTCCTCGCCGCCACCCCCAGCTGTTTCACCTGAGCACGTGACTGCTAGGGTGGACTCGTCCGAGGAGGAGGCTACACGGACTCCGGTCCACGAGCCTCCGGTCCACGGGTCTTGGGCCCACGAGCCTCGGGTCGACTGGCCTTCGGCCCACGAGACCCCGGAGGAGCACACGTCCGGATGGGGTACCTGGCCGGATCAGCCCGAGGAGCCGAGTGGCCATGCTGATGATGGCGGGGAGCCGACTGATCTTGAGGAGGAGGGTGGCACCGTCTACCAGCGTGGTGCTACACGGCTCCCGTCCGTGCCGGCGACCCGCGAGCAGAGGTGGTTGATCTTCCCTGATGGGGAGAGGTACGTAAGTGCATTTAATATTTTGTACCTTCTGCATTCACGTTTCTTGAAATAACTAATGCGTTGGCCTTGTCATGCTGCAGGGGTTGGGACCACCATCATAGTGTCCGCCGGCCCAACTCCGTCCTTGGAGTTCTTTGCCGGCAAAACTTCCCGGGGTTTGTCACGTTGCCTGGTGAGGGTCGGCTTCAAGAGCTTGGGTTGAGCTGGGAGCACTACGTGGCTGCCCCGGCCCCGCCGGATGTCATTATCGACGGTGTCGTGTGCGACATGAGGGCTGACATGGTGATCAGGACGTTCTGGGTAATTTCTCCTTTACACATTTCAAAATCTTCAACCAGCTAGTTATTAATTGTACTAATCAATATTGTCTCATTTGATTGCAGACATTCTACAGGTGTGAGGAGGGATACGAGGAGGACAGCGCAAATGTTATCCAGAACGTCTGCAAGCGCCTACTCCAGAACTTACGGCACGAGGCTCGGGTGCAGGCTGTTCGAGACTACTACACCTTGCGTGGTATCAAGAAGACCAAGCCGGCGTGCCGCGATAAGTTCCTGAGTAAGGAGCAGTACATGAAGGTAATTCTTAAGGCCTTCTACTTAAGTTCCTTCATTTAGTAATTCTTAGCCGTAGCGCTCAAGTTTCTATTTGCTAACTTATAGGCGCCTCCGAGATGGTGTGCGGATCGGATGGATTGTTGGGAGGTGTTGGTCGATGAGTGGTGCTCACAAGAATGGCTAGCCCTCCACAACCAGGCCAAGGACAAACGTGCCCAAATGGAAGGTGTGCCACACCATCAAGGCAGCTCCAACTTATATCAGTTCGGGCGCAACTGGGTATGTGGTTTGCTTCATGATTCATGCAATTCATTCATCATGCTAGCTTGAGCTCTTTAATTACTAATTTTCATTGTTTCTCTCTTTCAGGCACGCCACAATAAGGCGGATAAGGTGCCAGAGGTGTACGACCTGTATGCCATGGCCCACACTGGCTCTTTCAAGAAAGTCAAGGCTTTCTCTCAGTCTGACCTCGATGATGCAAACAACTTCACCAACATCTCCTCCCACAACAAGCTCGTGAGATATAGAGATGAGGGGAAGGCGAGGAAAGGGGAGGACTTTAACCCGAGCCAGGGTCCCATTGATCCAGAGCTGGTGATGATATCTGGTGGCGGGAGGTCCCATGGCTCCATAGCCATTGGAGATGGACTTATCCGTTGTCCTAGCACTCTCCCGGAGATCAAGGCGCGCCAGTCGAGCTCCGCTCCTGAGATAAGGCCTCGTGAACGGCCAGTGCAACTCGCCATCAAGGTTAGTGATACGTACTCAGTTATCTTTTTCCATTACATTGTGTGCGCTTCCATCAATGATTACAAATGGTCATGTGAGTGGTGTTGTAGGCTGCTATACAGACTGAGAGAGATAGAACGGAGAAACTTCTGGCGGAGGCGACGGAGAGGCAGCGGGAGATGGAGGAGAGGACGAGAAAGATGATGGAGGAGGAGAGGGCACGGAATGACATGCAGGCAAGGGCCATGTACGAGCTCCTTGTGGTAAGTTTCTTCTGCAGATTACTTGCTAGTCTTAACATTTGAGTCTCATTACTAACTAGTATGACTCTGTTCTGAAAACCAAATGTGCAGTCTGTGTGCGAGAAGTCCGGTCAGCCCGCTCTGCCGATGCTAGTGATTGCTCCTGGGAGCACGGTGAGTTTAGTTTGAATGGACATTACTTGGTAGTCTTAACATTTGTGTGTCGTAATGCTAACAAGACATTGGAAATGATCTTTGGTGCAGCTTAACTCCAGAAACGCATCGCACGATCCTTCTCCAGGTAGCGGCACTAGCCACCCCGCTCCTACACCTCCCTGATCACGGTAAGTTTCTCTAGTGTTTTGCTTAACAAATGCATAAAGACCTAGACTTAGCTTTATTTCCTCCAATATGCTTACCATAATGACCTAGAGTTAGCTTATTTTCCTCCAAAATGACCCATTTTACCTAGGTTAGCTTATAAATGATGCAGTTCATCCAAGTTAGCTCAAAAATGACCCATTTTACCTAGATTAGCTCCTAAATGATCCATTTTACCTACGTTAGCTTTAAAATGGCCCATTTCACCTAGGTTAACTCGAAAATAACCCATCTTACCTAGGTTATCTCATAAACGATCCATTTCAACTAATTTAGCTCATAAACGATCCATTTGACCTAAGTGAGCTAAAAACGATCCATTTCACCTAAATTAGCTCTTAAATGATCCATTTCACCTAAGTTAGCTCAAAAAGATCCGTTTCAACTAAATTAGCTCTAAAATGACCCATTTTACGTAGATGAGCTCCTAAATGATCCATTTTACCTACGTTAGCTTTAAAATGACCCATTTCACCTAGGTTAGCTCCAAAATGACCCATTTCACCTAGATTAGCTCCAAAATGACCCATTTCACCTAGGTTAGCTCCAAAATGACCCATTTCACCTTACTTAGCTCAAAAACGATGCCCTTCACCTTAGTTAGCTCATAAACGACCCATTTCAACTAAGTTAGGTCATAAATGATCCATTTCAACTAAGTTAGATCATAAACAACCCATTTCAACTTAGTTAGCTCATATATGATCCATTTCACCTAAGTTAGCTCATAAATGACATATACTTCTTGTTCTAGTCTTCTTCTTGTTCTAGTCACCTATTTCTAACTTTCTTATTTACCATTTTGCAGATTTCATTCACTTCATGGAAGCTAGCTTGCTATGATGGAGTGCTTGCTTTTCCTTTCATGAAACTTTGCATTGTATCTAGCTTGTTATGATGGATGGAACTATGTGATATGGATCATTGCATCTAACTTGCTATGTTGATGAAACTTTGCATTGTAATATATATATATATGGATGGAACTATGTGTATGGATGGAACTTGCTTATGTATGAACAATGTGTATGGATGAAACTGATGTGATATGTGATATGAAACTTATGTGTTGGATATGTGTTGGATATGTGATATGAAACTTATATATTTTCTGTGCAAATTGTGGGATTTAATAAAAAACAGAAAAAACAGACAATATGCAGGCTCTTTGCCGTCTGCCACCGACGGCAAAGAGCTCTTTGCCGTCTGCCGCGGACGGCAAAGAAGCCACGTGGCAGCCAACTGTGCTTCCTGGGAGCTGACCCATTTGGTCAGTTTGCCTACAGTGGCAGACGGCAAAGACTTTGCCGTCCGTGGCGGACGGCAAAGAACCTGCACTTTGCCATCAGTGGCAGACGGCAAAGAACCTGCCATCTAGTGACGTGTAGATGACATCATAAGGCGGACGGCAAAGAACCTGCCATCTAGTGACGTGTAGATGACATCATAAGGCGGACGGAAAAGACCAGAGAAATTTTGCCGTCTACGGCGGACGGCAAAGGTCTGCCGTTAGCCACTTAACGGACTGACAGCGCAATTATTGCCGTCCGCCCTCTTTGCCGTCCGCCGCAGACGGCAAAGAGCCTTTGCCGTCCGCCTCCAGGAAGCAGACGGCAAAGCAGCTGTTTACTGTAGCCTTCTTTCCCGGAGCCTTTTGCCGTCCGCGGCTGACGGAAAAGGTCTTTGCCGTCCGCCTTTCGAGCCTTTGCCGTCCGCCGTGGCAGACGGCAAAGTAGCTATTTCCAGTAGTGATATAATATTATTTCATTGATAGAAACAAAGATGCTTGTATTTACTAGAAACTAAGTGGGAGCATGATGATATTTCTAAAACACTATGTATGCAAGACACATCATTTATTGGAAATTATGTAAATTTCTTGACGCAATTTAAGATCTTATTGAAAATAATTTTTTAGTAAAGTACTTAGGAAATTTAGCCCTTGTCTCAGACATAATAATCTATGGAGATAGTGGTGTCTAGTTGGGCATAGCAATATATATTCACAAAATACTAAAGAATTTTAGTATGAAAAATGCCAAGAAGAGTTTCTTGTCGAAGTCACATGGAAGGAGTCCTTAGCAAGAATCGGTATCTCGAAATATGCTACTTCTTGAGCTTGCGTTGGTTTTTCCCTTGAAGAGGAAAGGGTGATGCAGCACAGTAGAGATAAGTATTTCCCTCAGTTAAGAACCAATGTATCAATCCAGAAGGGGAAACGCGCAAGTCCCCAATAGATGCACCTGGACAAACAATCAAACACTTGCACCCAACACGATAAAGGGCATGTCAATTCCTTCACGGTCACTTGCAAAGATAAAATATTTTTGGGTTTTTTGTTTATAGATCTAAAAATAAAAGATTACAAAATAGTAAATCGGAAACTAATATGATGGACAATAGAACCCGGGGCCATAGGTTTCACTAGAGGCGTCTCTCATGAAGGAAAATAATACGGTGGGTGAACAAATTACCATCGAGCAATTGATAGAAAAGCGCAAAGTTATGATGATATCCAAGGCAATGATTATGCAATATAGGCATCACGTCCATGTCAAGTAGACCGACTCCTGCCTGCATCTACTACTCTTACTCCACACATTGACCGCTATCCAGCATGCATCTAGAGTATTAAGTTCATAAAGAACGGAGTAACGCCTTAAGTAAGAATACATGATGTAGAGGAATAAACTCAAGCAATATGATGAAAACCCCATCTTTTTATCCTCGATGGCAACAATTCAATACGTGTCTCGCTACCCCTACTTTGTCACTGGATGAAATCACGCAAGATTGAACCCAAAGCTAAGCACCTCTCCCATTGCAAGAAAAACCAATCTAGTTGGCCAAAGAGAGAGAAGAAGCAATCTAGCTACTAGTTATGGACCCGTAGGTCTGTGGTAAACTACTCACGCTTCATCGGAAGGGCAATAGAGTTGGTGTACATGCCCTCCGTGATCGAATCCCCCTTCGGCAGGATGCCGGAAAAGGCCCCAAGATGGGATCTAACAGGAACAGAAGGTTGCGGCGGCAGAAAAGTGTTTTTGTGGATGCTTCTGGTGGTTCTGGAATATATGCGAATATATAGAAGGAAGAGCTAAGCCAAGGGGTCACCGAGGGGCCCACAAGGTAGGGGGCACCCCCCCTAGGGCGCGCCCTCCACCCTTGCCGCCGCCTTGTGGCTCTTTTGACTTGGACTCCAAGTCCCCTGGGTGTCTTCTAGTCCATGAAAAATCATCGTGAAGTTTTATTCCATTTGGACTCCTTTTAGTATTCCTTTTTGCGAAGCCTAAAAACAAGGAAAAAACTGAAATTGGCACTGGGCTCTAAGTTAATAGGTTAGTCCAAAAAATAATATAAAATAGCATATTAATGCTTATAAAACATCCAAAACAGATAATATAATAGCATGGAACAAAAAAATATAGATACGTTGGAGACGTATCAAGCATCCACAAGCTTAATTCCTGCTCATCCTAGAGTAGGTAAATGATAAAAACAGAATTTTTGATGTGGAATGCTACCTAACATATTTATCCATGTAATTTTCTTTATTGTTGCATGAATGTTCCGATCCATAAGATTCAAAACAAAAGTTTAGTATTGACATAAAACGATAATACTTCAAGCATACTAATAAAGCAATCATGTCTTCTCAAAATAACATGGCCAAAGAAAGCTATCCCTACAAAATCATATAGTCTGGCTATGCTCCATCTTCAGCACACAAAGTATTCAAATCATGAACAACCCTGATGACAAGCCAAGCAATTGTTTCATACCTTTGACGTTCTCAAGCCGTTTCAACTTTCACGCAATACATGAGCGTGAGCCATGGATATATCACTATAGGTGGAATAGAATATGGTGGTTGTGGAGAAGACAATAAGAAGGAGCTAGCCTCACATCAACTAGGCGTATCAACGGGGTATGGAGATGCCCATCAATAGATATCAATGTGAGTGAGTAGGGATTGCCATGCAACGGATGCACTAGAGTTATAAGTTTATGAAAGCCCAAAAAGAAACTAAGTGGTGGGTGTGCATTCAACTTGCTTGCTCACGAAGACCCATGGCAATTTTGAGGAAGCCCATTATTGGAATCTACAAGCCAAGTTCTATAATGAAAAATTCCCACTAGTATATGAAAGTGACAACATAGGAGACTCTTTATCATGAAGATCATGGTGCTACTTTGAAGCACAAGTGTAGAAAAAGGATAGTAACATTGCCCCTTCTCTCTTTTCTCTCGTTTTTTTGTTGGCTTCTTTGGCCTCTTTCATTTTTCCTCACATGGGGCAATGCTCTAATAATGAAGATCATCACACTTTTATTTACTTACAACTCAAGAAGTACAACTCGATACTTAGAACAAAATATGACTCTATATGAATGCCTCCGGCGGTGTATCGGGATGTGTAATGACTCAAGAGCGACATGTATAAAAAAGTATGAATGGTGGCTTTGGCCACAAATACGATGTCAACTACATGATCATGCAAAACAATATGGCAATGATGGAGCGTGTCTTAATAAAATGGAATGGTGGAAGTTGCATGGAAATATATCTCGGAATGGCTATGGAAATGCCATAATAGGTAGGTATGGTGGCTATTTTGAGGAAGGTAAATGGTGGGTGTATGGTACCGCCGAAAGTTGTGCGGTACTAGAGAGGCTAGCAATGGTGGAAAGGTGAGAGTGCGTATAATCCACGGACTCAACATTAGTCATAAAGAACTCACATACTTATTGCAAAAATATATTAGTCACCGAAACAAAGTACTACGTGCATGATCCTAGGGGTATAGATTGGTAGGAAAAGACCATCGCTCGTCCCCGACTACCACTCATAAGGAAGACAATCAATAAATAAATCATGCTCAACCTTCGTTTCATAACGGTTCACCATACGTGCATGTTACGGGAATCACAAAATTTAACACAAGTATTTCTACAATCCACAATTACTCACTAGTATGACTCTAATACCACCATATTTATATATCAAAACAATCATAACGAATCAAACTTCTCATAGTATCCAATGCACTTTATATGAAAGTTTTTATTATATCCCTCTTAGATGCCCATCATATTAGGACTAAATTCATAACCAAAGCAAATTACCATACTGTTTAAAGAGACTCTCAAATAATACAAGTGACATGAGAGTTCGATAATTTCTACAAAATAAAGCCACCGACGTGCTCTAAAAAGATATAAGTGAAGCACTAGAGCAAAATTGCCTAGCTCAAAAGATATAAGTGAAGCACACACAGTATTCTAATAAATCACAATTCTTGTGTGTCCCTCTCAAAAGGTGTGTACAACAAGGATGATTGTGGCAAACTAAAAAGCAAAAACTCATATCATACAAGACGCTCCAAGCAAAACACATATCATGTGGTGAATAAAAAAATAGCCTCAAGTAAATTTATCGATAGATGAAGAAGAGAGAGAGGATGCCTTCCGGGGCATCCCCAAGCTTAGGCACTTGGTTGTCCTTGAATATTACCTTGGGGTGCCTTGGGAATCCCCAATCTTAGGCTCTTGCCACTCCTTATTCCATAGTCCATCAAATCTTTACCCAAAGCTTGAAAACTTCACAACACAAAACTCAACAGAAAATCTCATGAGATCCGTTAGTACACGAAAATAAATCAGCACTTTTGGTACTATTGTGAACTCATTCTTTATTTATATTGGTGTAATATCTACTGTATTCTAACTTCTCCATGGTTCATACCCCCCGATGCTACCCATAGATCGATCCTAATAAGCAAACAACACATAGAAAACAGAATCTGTCAAAAACAGAAGAGTCTGTAGCAATCTGTAATTCTCGAATACTTATGTAACTCCAAAAATTCTGAAAATTAGGACAACCTCGGAAATTTTTATATTAATCTTCGTCAAAAAGAATTAGTATTTTATAGCACTTCTGTCAAAAATGAGAATTGTTGTCCTGGGCGCAAAAGTTTCTGTTTTTCAGCAAGATCAAATCAACTATCACCGTAAGCCATCCCAAAGGTCTTACTTGGAACAAACACTAATTCAAACACATCTAACCAGAGGCTGGATGAATTATTTATTGAAAAACAGAACAAAAAAAGCAAGAACAAAAATAAAATTGGGTTGCCTCCGAACAAGCGCTATTGTTTAACGCCCCTAGCAAGGCATAATGCAACAGATCTAGGTGTTGTCATCTTTGGTATGGAATCCATAAGTAGCTCTCATAATAGACTCATATGGCAACTTAATTTTATTTCTAGGAAAGTGTTCCATGGCCTTCATTAACGGAAATTAAAATCTAATGTTTCTTTCTTTCATATCAAAAATTGCACCAATCGTTCTAAGGAAAGGTCTACCAAGAATCGTAGGATATGTAGGATTGCAATGTATATCAAGAACAATGAAATATATGGGCACATAATTACTATTTGCAACAATAAGAACATCATTAATCCTTCCCATTGGTTTCTTAATAGTGGAATCCGCAAGATCCAAATTTAAAGAACAATCATCAAATTCATGGAAACCTAACACATCACATAAAGTTTTTGGAATCGTGGAAATGCTAGCACCCAAATCACACAAAGCATGGCACTCATAATCTTTAATCTTAATCTTAATAGTAGGTTCCCACTCATCATAAAGTTTTCTAGGGATAGAAACTTCCAATTCAAGCTTTTCTTCAAAAGATATCATCATAGCATCAACGATATGTTTAGTAAAAGCTTTATATTGATTATAAGCATGAGGATAATTCAACATGGATTGCAACAAGGAAATACAATCTATTAAAGAACAATTATCATAATTAAATTCCTTGAAATCAAAAAGAGTGGGTTCATTGCTACTTAAAGTTTTGACCTCTCCAACCACACTTTTATCAATTTTTGCATTAAGATCTATAAACTCCGAATCATTGTGACGCCTTCTATTTAAAGTTGACTCATCTCCAGTCCCATCCTTATCAAGATTTATATTGGAAAACAACGATTCAATAGGAGTCACCAATCACTTTAATATCTTCATCATTATTTTCACAAAAACTAGAAGAACACGCTTTTAAAAACAAATCTCGCTTAGCACACATCTAAGTGGTTCTTTCTTTGCACTCATCAATGGAAATTCTCATAGATTTTAGAGATTCATTAATATCATGCTTGGGTGTAATAGATCTAATTTTCAAAGAATTAATCTCAAGTGAAATTCTATCAACGTTTCTAGCCAAATCATCAATCTTAAGCAATTTTTCTTCAACCAAAGCATTGAAATTCTTTTGAGAACTCATAAATTCTTTAATACTATTCTCAAGGTCAGAGGGCATCTTATTATAATTTCCATAAGATTTGTTGTAGAAATTACCATAATTATTAGAGGAATTACTAGGGAATGGCCTAGGATTAAAATTACCTCTATATGCGTTGTTACCAAAATTGTTCCTACCAACAAAATTCACATCCATAGATTCGTTATTATTCTCAATCAAAGCGGACAAAGTCATATCATTATGATCAATAGAAGCACTCTTGCTAGCAAACAATTCCATAAGTTCATCCATCTTTCCACTCAAAACAATAATCACTTCAATCGCATTCACTTTTTTTTACTAGTAGAAGATCTTTCGGTGTGCCATTGAGAATAATTAACAATAATATTATCTAGGAGTTTAGTAGCTTCTCCTAAAGTAATTCCATAAAAGTCCCTCCCGCTGCCAAATCTAAAAGATTTCTAGAAGCAAAATTCAATCCGGCATAATTTTTCTGTATGATCATCCACAAATTTAAACCATGAGTAGGGCAATTCCGTATCATCAATTTCATCCTCTCCCAAGATTGTGCAACATGTTCATGATCAGGTTGCTTAAAATTCATACTATCGTTCCTAAGGGAGATAATTTTAGCGGGAGGAAAGTACTTTGAAATAAAAGCATCTTTACACTTATTCCATGTATAAATACTATTTTTAGGCAAAGATGAAAACCAAGTTTAGCACGATCCCCTAGTGAGAACAGAAATAGCTTTAATTTAACAATATCATTATCCACATCTTTTTTTTTCATATCACACAACTCAACGGAATTATTAGATGGGATGCGGCATCTTCACTAGGAAGGCCGTAAAATTGATCTTTCATAACAAGATCCAGCAAATCGGCATTAATTTCATAAGATTTCGCACTAGTGGTGGGAGCAATTGGAGTACTAATAAAATCATTATTATTAGTATTGGAAAAGTCACACAATTTGGTCTTCTCTTGAGCCATCATGACGAAGCCAGCAATCTAACAGACGAGCAAACAAAAAGCAAATGAGAAGATGAACGGAAGAAGGGCGAAGAAAAGGGCAAATCTTTTAAAAAATCGTTTTAGTAGTGGGGGAGAGGAAAACAAGAGGCGAATGGCGAATAATGTAATGCAAGGTATGAGAGTTTATGATGGGTAGTTGGTAGGCTTGATGTAGATCTCCCTGACAACGGCACCAGAAATTATTCCTACTACTTCTTGAGCTTGTGTTGGTTTTTCCCTTGAAGAGAAAAGGGTGATGCAGCACAGTAGAGATAACTATTTACCTCAGTTAAGAACCAAGGTATCAATCCAGTAGGAGAAACGCGCAAGTCCCCAATAGATGCACCTGCACAGACAATCAAACACTTGCACCCAACGCGATAAAGGGGTTGTCAATCCCTTCACCGTCACTTGCAAAGGTGAGCTCTGATAGACATAGATAGAACTAAACAAAAGATAAAATATTTCTGGGTTTTTTTGTTTATAGATATGAAAATAAAAGATTGCAAAATAGTTAATCGGAAACTAATATGATGGAAAATAGAACCGAGGGCCATAGGTTTCACTAGAGGCTTCTCTCATGAAGGCAAATAATACGGTGGGTGAACAAATTACTGTTGAGAAATTGATAGAAAACGCAAAGTTGTGACGATATCCAAGGCAATGATTATGAAATATAGGCATCACGTCCGTGTCAAGTAGACCGACTCCTGCCTGCATCTACTACTATTACTCCACACATCGACCTCTTTCCAGCATGCATCTAGAGTATTAAGTTCATAAAGAATGGAGTAACGCCTTAAGTAAGATGACATGATGTAGAGGAATAAACTCAGGCAATATGATGAAAACCCCATCTTTTAATCCTCGCTGGCAACAATTCAATACGTGTCTCGGTACCCCTACATTGTCACTGGGTGAAATCACGCAAGATTGACCCAAAGCTAAGCACCTCTCCCATTGCAAGAAAAACCAATCTAGTTGGCCAAACCAAACCGATAATTCGAAGAGAAATACAAAGATATCAAACCATGCAGAGAAGATTCAAATAATATCCATAGATAAGCTGATCATAAATCCATTCATCGAATCTCGACAAACACACTGCAAAAGAAGATTACATCAGATAGATCTCCAAGAACATCGAGGAGAACATGGTATTGAGAATCAAAGAGAGAGAAGAAGCCATCTAGCTACTAGCTATGGACCCGTAGGTCTATGGTAAAATACTCACACTTCATCAGAAGGGCAATAGAGTTGGTGTAGATGCCCTCCGTGATCGAACCCCCCACCAGCAGGATGCCGGAAAAGGCCCCAAGATGGGATCTCACGAGAACAGAAGGTTGCGGCAATGGAAAAGTATTTTTGTGGATGCTTCTAGTGGTTCTGGAATATATGTGAATATATAGGAGGAAAAGTTAGATTAGGGGGTCACCGAGGGGCCCACAAGGTAGGGGCGCCCCCCTAGGGCGCACCCTCCACCCTTGCCGCCGCCCCGTGGCTCTTCTAACTTGGGCTCCAAGTCCCCTAGGTGTCTTCTGGTCCAAGAAAAATCATCGTGAAGTTCTGTTCCGTTTAGTATTCCTTTTCTACGAAGCTCAAAAACAAGGAAAACCCAGAAACTGACACTGGGCTCTAAGTTAATAGGTTAGTCCCAAAAATAATATAAAATAGCATATTAATGCATATAAAACATCCAAAACAGATAATATAATAGCATGGAACAATCAAAAATTATAGATACGTTGGAGATGTATCAAAATACTGATGAGTGAAATACGTGATTTCAATCACACTTGTGTTAATTCCATGGTATGTAAATAACTAGATATGTCCATTACTCCAAGTAAGTTGTGAGTAAAAAGTTACCAGAATGGTCAAATTGTTGATCATATGACAACAGTGAAAATGTCATTGAGTATTGACGACATGTTTCTCACATACGGAGAAAAGGAAGATATTGTTGCAAGGAGTTACATCAGTACATGCTTGATGTAAGAAGTACGTCGAGAAAAATCTTCAATCAGGGCTCCAAGTGAAATTTGATATCAATTAAATGATTTATGGTGGCACAGTAAGTTAGAATTGGTCCAATAAAGTTACTGTGGTAAATTCTATAACATAAGGTTGAGTATATTGCCGCTTTAGAAGCAATAGTAGAGGGTGATGAATCAAAGGTTCATTTATGAACTTTGGTATGGTTTCTAGATGATTGTGCAAATAGAACATTGTTCTCAAATAGTGGTTCTATTGCTCAATCTAAGGAATGAAAGGTATTGCCAGTGATTCAATATATACTAAGTTTGTTTCACATAAATTATGAATTCATGCAAGAACATGACAGATGCATAGATATGCAAAAGATACACAGAGATGTGAAGTTGTCAGATTCGATAGGACAAAGTCAACACCACAAGCAGAGCATGGACTTACAGTCGATTGCCACTGGTATAAAAGTAAAAAATTCTAACTAGATTATTGACTCTAGTGCAAGTGGGGGACTGTTGGAAATATGCCCTAGAGGCAATAACGTTCTGTTATTATATTTCCATATTCATAGTTAAGTGTTTGTATTTCACGCTATAACTGCTACGATCCTAGAATATGTGATTCAGTGGAAAACTCATATGCATGTGTGGAATGATAAACGGTTAAAGAAAAGGTTCCTAGTCTTGCCACCAGGACTACCTCAAGTGTTGTTGGTGATCAAGTTTGCCGGATGTTAGGATATCGTTAAGCATAATGATAGTCCTACAACAAAATTAGGATTATGACGTTGGAAGAACGATCATATTGAATCGACCCAATCGTGTTTGTTATCAGTTGAGTTAATATCTCTGTAATCAGTTGTAATAACATAGAGTGTTAAAACGTGAATTTTCTCCTTAGACCCTGAGAGTATCGTAGTCATTTCTTACCATGTGGGATTTGGGGTTGCTCAAACGTCACTTGTAACACGGCGATCATAACGACAACTTACAGGTTCATCAAAAAGTTTGGCAAGGGACTAGATAGCTCGAGTGTGGGATTTGCTCCTCTGATGATGGAGAGATATTGTTAGGGTCCTCTCGTTGTGATGACATCAATGATCGTCTGGCCAAATACAGGTGACTTCGTCCCGGGGATGCCGGAACACAATAACGAGAAGGAAGAACAAAACTGGTAACTAGGATTTCATTATAGTGAGCATGGTGACGACTCGGGAGGATACCGCTGCATCTCGGGTTTTTTGAAGTATGACGAAGCAAAGGGAACATCACATGATCACCATAGGTTCACTCGAATAGCATTCGTGTGCTCATAGGGATCGATATGGACATCCACGGTCCCGCTAACGGTCACTGAACGAACGGTTTCATTCATGTCTATGAGCTACTGAACCTACGAGGTCACAAGCTAAAGACAATTAATATCTGCTGAGTGTTAGTAGGATAGGAGTGATGAGAATATATTTGTGGAATTGTTTCATTAATATCGGAATCTTTCGTGAGGACCCAGAAGCGTTTCAGGGTCATCGGAAGGGTTTCGATGAATATCGGGTGTTACCGATAAATATATATATACGAGGAGAATGTTTCCGGGGATGTTAAATTATATGTATAATAGTCTAACAATATTTAGAAGTATTTTATATTTAATTTAATATCAACGGGCCTAAAAGGCCAAGAGGTGGAAGGCAACTTGGGCCAAAAAGGCCCAAGTGGGTAAGTGCCTCCTTCCCTAAGGAAGGAGGCTGGATTGGGAGAGGGGGAGGAGTCAGACTCCTCTCCTGGAAGGTGCACCAAGGAGGGGGTTTCCCTCCTTGGCGGCATCCCTCCCTCTACCCTCTAACCTATGTATACTTGAGTTTTGGTGCTCTTTTGATATACAAGTTTTGGAGCTTCCTCTAGTTCTTCTAGTTCTAGTTCTAGTTGGTCCTAGTTAACTAGCTTGAGCTAGGCTAATTCTCTTGTCCTAATAATTAGAATCCCCGTGTGGTTTTAATATCCTCGCTCTAATTCTCCGGCATGATTAGCTTTGGACGGTGAAGTGCTGCCGGATCGTGAAGGCTGCACGTTTGCAACCAAGTAGAGAGGCCGTGCTTTTGGTCTTTGGTTCGAGAAACTGCTCATGGGCGGTTCGCGGGATCGTTCATCGATGGTTCGAGGGACTCCTAATATGACATACACCGAGACATTCTTCTTCCACGGCAACTTGGTGATGATAACGATCGTGATTCCAACCCGTTATGCATCTTCATATGATCTTGGGTGTGCGTAGGCACGGTTTTTTGTTTTCTACTATGTTTCCCAACATGCTACTTGTGAGCTGCGTTGAGATTTCCTCGAAGAGGAGAGGATCATGCAGTACAGTAGAGATAAGTATTTCTCTCAGTTAAGAACCAAGGTTATCAATCCAGTAGGAGAACCACACAAGACCTCATGAAAAGCACCTACACACAAAAGAACAAATACTTGCACCCAACGCGATCAAGGGGGTTGCCAATCCCATCGGCGGTTAATTGCAAGGATCAAGTCTGATAATGGTAGATAGACAAAGAAAAACACAAAATAAAATAATGATAAATAAATTGCAGCAAGGTAATTTTGATTTTTAATATATGATAAAGATAGACCCGGGGGCCATAGTTTTCACTAGAGGCTTCTCTCTCGAACAAAAAGCATACGGTGGGTACACAGATTACTGTTGGGCAATTGATAGAAAAGCGCATAGTTATGAAGATATCCAAGACAATGATCATGTATATAGGCATCATGTCCGAGACAAGTAGACCGACTCCTGCCTGCATCTACTGCTATTACTCCACACATCGACCGCTATCCATCATGCATCTAGAGTATTAAGTTCATAAAGAACGGAGTAACGCCTTAAGTAAGATGGCATGATGTAGAGGAATAAACTCAAGCAATATGATGAAAACCCCATCTTTTTATCCTCGATGGCAACAATTCAATACGTGTCTTGCTACCCCTACTTTGTCACTGGGTGAAATCACGCAAGATTGAACCTAAAGCTAAGCACCTCTCCCATTGCAAGAAAAACCAATCTAGTTGGCCAAAGAGAGAGAAGAAGCAATCTAGCTACTAGTTATGGACCCGTAGGTCTGTGGTAAACTACTCACGGTTCATCAGAAGGGCAATAGAATTGGTGTACCCAACAGCTACTCTTACTCCACACATCGACCGCTATCCATCATGCATCTAGAGTATTAAATTCGTAAAGAACGGAGTAACGCTTTAAGCAAGATGACATGATGTAGACAAAGTAAACTCAAGCAATATGAATAAACCCCACAGTTTTATCCTTAATGACAACAATACAAATGCGTGTCTTGTCCCTTTCTGTCACCGGGATATAGAGCACCGCAAGATTGAACCCATTACAAAGCACCTCTCCCATTGGAAGGTAAATCAATCTAGTTGGCAAAACCAAATGGATAGATCGGAGAGAAATACAAAGCTATAACAATCATGCATAAAAGAGTTCAAAGAAGACTCAAATAATATTCGTGGATAATCTGATCATAAACCCACAATTCATCGGATCCCAACAAAACACACCGCAAAACAAGATTACATCAAATAGATCTCCAAGAACATCAAGGAGAACATTGTATTGAAGATCAAAGAGAGAATAAGCCATCTAGCTACTAGCTATGGACCCGTAGGTCTATGGTAAACTACTCACACATCATCGAAAGGGCATAAAGGTTAATGTAGAGGCCCTCCATGATCGATTTCCCCTCTGGCAGAGTACCGGAAAAGGCCTCCAAATCAGATCTCCGAAGAACGGAAACTTGTGGTGCCGGAAAAAGTATTCTGGGTGGCCTTCTATTGGTTTCCTAATTTTAGAGAATTTATAGAGGTGGAATTAGGTCAGAGGAGCCACGACGGGCCCATAAGGCACTTGGGTTCCAAGTGCCTTGTCGTCTCCTTGTTTCTCGTCTGATCTCCTCCCGAAGCTTCGGGGGTCTCTTTTGTCTAGAAAAAATCATCAACAAGTTTCATGGCATTTGGACTTCATTTGGTACTGATTTCCTGAAAAACCAAAAACAGGCAAAAACAGCAATTGGCACATGGCACTAAGTTAATAGGTTAGTCCCAAAAAATGATATATATATATATACATATATAATTGCATATAAAACAACCAAGATTGATACCATAATAGCATGGAACAATCAAAAGGTATAGATACGTTGGAGACATATCACAACACAATTTTATATTGTTATGCATGTGAGAAATAAATCGAATTTACCTGTACTAAATACATGAGAAACATATACAATTGCTATATTTACAAGTTGTTAAGTATGCTTGGTTTGGTTAACTTTGTGCTCTTCTAGTATGTTCTACTGTGTAATGTGGTGCTCAGTTAACTGTTTGGTTCATCTGTTGTGGTGTTCAACTAACTGTTTGGTTCAATTTTGCAATGAGATGTTCAATAGTTGTGGTACACTTTTTTATTGGTATGCATGTGAGAAATAAATCGAATTTGGTTGTACTAAATACATGAAAACATATACAATTGCTATATTTCCTAGTTCTTAAGCATGATTGGTTTGGATAACTGGCTTTTCCATGTGGCTCGAATTAATCTGCTGAATCTACAACGTGTTTATTTTACATCAACATATTTTACTGATATTATGCCAACTCTCACTTAACCTGATCAATAACTACCTTATATGTGTTGCAGGGAAACAATAGGAGGCACTGAGGTTTACCATCGAGGTTTGCACATGCATGGTCCTTTGGCTAATAGCGTATTACTATGCAATTTCAGGAACCATTCTAATATTTAAGTTTTTAAAAATTTAGTCTTGCACATGTAGGTCCTACCGTTAGAGATTTTGACCCACTGTCCAACCCAATTTGCATATGGGGAAATGAGATGTCCATGAATATCAGTTAAGTCAAGGAACTCAAAAAAATGTTAGGATAAAGAAACTAGCGACGAAAAACAACAAGATCTTTGTATGCACAATGAAGAAGACACCAGTAGACTACAGGATGATACTAACTCTTATATCTTGTTTTTTATTCCTTGTGCCATTTTAAAATGTATAGAAGATATTTATGCATATCTTTGTTTTCAGACCTTTCCAAAGCAGTTCACCGATGATTACCTCTCAAACCATTTGTATGGTCAAGAGGTGAGGAAGGTATTCATACAACACCCACGGTACAATATTGAAGTCTTCTTCAAGAGGACAAAGGATGGGTAGTCAAACATTCAAAAGCACTGGCCTAAAGTTGCAAGGACCTTCAACATCATGGAGGCTCAATATTAGCCTTTCGCTTCAGCAGTTTTCCAAATGAGATTCATCTGTCTATCTACCGTCTATGATGCTAATTTCCAAAGGTTTTAGATGTTGCATGTGAGACTTGGTGGTGTTGTGTAATGGGGTAGCTAGCTATATGCCTATCTGGTGTAACTAAGTGCTGAGGCTATATGATGTTGTACTCTGATGTATTTCAATTATGAAATCCTGGTTGCCGTAATACAAAAATGAAATATAATGTGTGTTTAAAATGAAATGTCAATTTGATTACTAAATGGATTAAAAATAATAAGCCAATTAGCCCACTTCTTGGTTTTTTCTATTGCAGAGGATTATTGAGGCAACACAGTGGGCTATGACCTTAAACAACCCACAGAGTTTCTAGAAAGTAAACGTGTTGGATCAATGAACAATCACACATGACTTTCTCTTGCAACTATTTGCGTTAGGCCACCCTTCACAAACATTTCCACATAAAAAGTGTGTGTGATGGACCGCATATGCCATACAGTTTCTTTCAGGCACCGTGCGTGATGCATTCAATAACGCAAACGATAAAATCATAAATATCATCTATGTTGGCAACGCTACCACAGACGATGCGATATAGAAAATTGTGTGTGATGTACATATGAACGGAAACATTTGCCTGTGATTCACTGTGTGGGATGCTAAGTATATCTCACACGATTGGTTCCGTATAATTGTCTGTGATGGCTCGCCCAACCGCACACAAGCTCTTTGTGCCCCGTGTGTGTGACAAGAGGAGCTATCACCGACGGTTTTTGGATCGTGTGGGATGGACCCCCCCATCACACACACAGGCAAGGTGACGGTTTAAAACTCTGTAGCAGAAAGGAGTTAAAAATGTTTGTATAGGACATCACTGCAGTAGTGAATGTTTGATACGAGTGATCGAAGCTAATCTTTGCTCTTTAATTAATTACTTATTTATTTCATGCTTTCCTTTAATATGACTAGCACATACGCTCGTGCGTTGCAGTGGGAATATAATTTTTTTTGAAACAAGCAGCGGGAGAGATAATTGGTGTGTTCATCAAAAACGGTCTCCACAGCAGTCGGCGACAAAGCGAGGAGCTTCGATCTTCTCACGGGTCATGTTTGGTCCTCGAGATCTTGATAGTGATGGGGTTCGTCGGCGTGGTGGCGACCACCCAACTGGTGCCATTTTTTCCCTCCAGGTCCACCTCCATCTCGGAGTAGTGGTTGCATCCTCATTTGGTTGCTTCGACCACTTTCTCCTACAACGACGTAACCGGATGGATTCCTAATTGGAGCGCATAAATTATGTTTCATTAACATAATCAGCGCATAACCAGGCATGAATGTTCGTTTATTATCATGGTTTATGAAGGAAATATGCCCTAGAGGCAATAATAAAGTTGTTATTTTATATATCATTATATAATGATAAATGTTTATTATTCATGCTACAATTTTATTAACCAGAAACTTGATACATGTGTGGATACATAAACAAACACCGTGTCCCAAGTAAGCCTCTACTAGACTAGCTCGTTAATCAAAGATGGTTAAGTTTCCTAACCATAGACATGTGTTGTCATTTGATGAACGGGATCACATCATTAGGAGAATGATGTGATGGACAAGACCCATCCGTTAGCTTAGCATAATGATCGTTAAGTTTTATTGCTATTGCTTTCTTCATGACTTATACATATTCCTTTGACTATGAGATTATGCAACTCCCGAATACCGGAGGAACACCTTGTGTGCTATCAAACGTCACAATGTAACTGGGTGATTATAAAGATGCTCTACAAGTGTCTCCGAAGGTGTTTGTTGGCTTGGCATAGATCAAGATTAGGATTTGTCACTCCGAGTATTGGAGAGGTATCTCTGGGCCCTCTCGGTAGTGCACATCATAATAAGCCTTGCAAGCAATGTGACTAATGAGTTAGTTGCATGATGATGCATTACAGAACGAGTAAAGAGACTTGCCGGTAACAAGATTGAGCTGGGTATGAAGATACTGACAATCTTGGGGCGCCCCAAGGCTGCTCCCCTCCCTCTCCCACCTATATATACATGGGGAGGGGTGCCTAGAAGACACACCAACAATTGTTAGCCGTGTGCGGCACCCCCCTCCATAGTTTACGACTCCGGTCATATTCAGGTAGTGCTTACACTACAAAAAAAGACACATCCATGACATTTTGGGCCGAACGAATTTTTTTTCTGTCATACTTATGACACTTCTATGACGATAATTGTGACAAAACCCGGTATCATCATAGGTGTGGTGGGATCCTACTTCTATGACAAAAACTCATGACAGAAAATGGGCTTTTGGTCCTGGGCGGGCCGGATACGCAGCTGCATGACATTCTTTGGGCCGTCCATGACGGAAAAAACTGTGGTAGAAGCGAGGGCGAGGAAAATATCGGGGTGTTCCCGGTTACGTTGGGTGGTCGGGGCCGAGCGATGCGCGTTTCTCTCGTACACGCACATGCGTGGGTGCGAGGCGTTGGGCTCTAACTGAACCCGAGTGAGGCCTTGGGCTCTAATTGAACCCGAGCGATTGCACTAAAGGCTACATGTTACTGAACCCGAGTGATTGATCGATGGCTGTTAACTGAACCCGATCGAGCGATTCCTTCGCTACTATTGCTAACTGAAGCCGATCGATGCTGCCTCTGGATGAACAGTGAGTGTTGCTGCGGGGGTTTGGATGAACAGTTCCCGGTGGGGGTGGATGAACAGGACCCCGTGGTGTTGCCTCTGGATGAACAGGACCCCGATCGATCGAGCCGGTTGGGGCTGGATGAACAGGACGCCGTGGAGGGCTGGATGAATAGGACCACCCCATGGAGGGCTGGATGAACAGTAGATAGTGGAGGGCTGGATGAACAGTAGCCTGTGGAGGGGTGGTTGAACAGGAGCCCGTGGAGAGGGCTGTTTGAACAGTAGCCGGTGGAGTAGCGCGCGGTGGAGGCTGAATGAACATGAGCCCGTGGATGAATAGCCGCAGGTGGAGGCTGGAGGAGGTCGATGATGGATGAACAGTAGCCCGTGGGCGCTCGAGGGGGTCGACGTTGGAGATGAACAGTATCCCGTGGAGTCCCGTTTTGCGGTACGCCACACCCCTCCCGATGAACAGGACCCCCGTTTCGACCGTAGCGCTCCAACACAAGTCCGTTTCCTCCATTTTGCGGTATGCCACACCCCTCCTGACCAATAGGACCCCATTTCGACCGTAGGAGGTCCATTTCCTCCGTTTTGCGGTATGCCAGACCCCTCCCGATGAACAGGATCCCGTTTCAAACGTGGCCAGTCGAACACAAGGCCGTTTCCTCCGTTATGCGGTACGCCAGGCCTCATTTCCATCGGCTGTTCCATCCAAGCCGGTTGGCTCCACGTGTTCTGTTGCTTCACGATGAACACGACGCATTCCGTTTCCTCCCCATGAACATGACGATGACGCAGTTTCTCCGTTCCGACCCAGCCATGTACATGAGCCCTGGCCATACGTATGCGCGAGTAGGCGTTCGAGACCCCGCCCGTATGTACGTACATGGCCGTATTTTCTTTCTTGCACACTCGCCGTTGTACATACGTGTACATGCTATGTGCGCGCCTCTACATCGACTAGTATGTACATACACATTCCCGACCAGAATGACAACGCTACGTACGC
Source organism: Triticum aestivum (assembly GCF_018294505.1). Taxonomy (NCBI): domain Eukaryota; kingdom Viridiplantae; phylum Streptophyta; class Magnoliopsida; order Poales; family Poaceae; genus Triticum; species Triticum aestivum. The sequence goes on along the minus strand of NC_057805.1, from coordinate 457,937,858 downwards.
TTCGACCAGGTGGGTCCCGACTGTCAGGCACTTCCTTGCGTGCGAAGATCTAGCTGGTGGGTCCCAGCAGTCAGGGGGCGAATCATTTTTTTTGCCCGGACGCACTTCCTTCTGTGCGAAGATGTAGCTGGTGGGTCCCAGCAGTCAGGGGGAAACGTTTTTTTCGCGAAATACGGTGGCCCGTCCGGTGAGTCCCCACTGTCAAGTGGAGGAATAATTATTTTGCGCGTAATAAGGAGGCACTTCCTTGCTGCGGCCGTGGACCCAGCTGTCAGCCTCTCCACGTACAGTCCACGTCCGATGGAAGCCATTCCTTGACCACGTTGACCACGCCGCGCCGAGAGCACAAGGGCGATGGATGACGGCGAGGCCTAGGAAGGGGACGACACGGAGCCGAGGAAGACGCGGCAGTGGATGCCCACGCGTAGAGGAGTATGAGGGTTCACTGGTTCGCTGCGGTGTGAGGCTGTCGTCGCTGTACAATAACAGGGGGTGTGGGCGAGTAGAGGGATGGCCTGTCCAGCGATGGGAGTATTAGGGGGCGGTGAGGCCTCCGTGGCATCGCAGCCGGCCACGGGAGGCAGGAGCACGAGGCACGACCGGCGCTAGTTTGGGCGGCTGGAGCAAGAAGACCAGAGGTTGAAGAAGCACTACGGCCGTTGGATGGACATCGTACGGTCACTGGAGCTAGAATCGTGCATATTGACTAAGTTGACAAAGCCCTCCGTCCTCGTCAACTTAGTAGGCCCACAAGTTAGCCTCCCACTATACTCGGTCCCAGCTAGCAGGGGAGTATTCATTTTTTTGTGCGTAATAAGGAGGCACTTCCTTGCGTGCGAAGATATCGCTGGTGGGTCCGAGCTGTCAGCGGCGGTAACGTTTTTCTCGTGAAATAAAGAGGCCCTTTCGGTGGGTCCCAGATGTCAGGTGGAGGAATCATTATTTTGTGCGTAATAAGGAGGCATTTCATTGCGTGCGGCCAAGGACCCAGCTGTCAGCCTCTCCACGTACAGTCCACTTCAGATGCATGTCATTCGTTGACCATGTTGACCAGGCCGCGCCGAGAGCACCAGGGCGGTGGACGACGGCGAGGCCTAGGAAGGGAACGACATGGAGCTAGGGAAGACTCGGCAGTTGTTTCCCACGCGGAGGGGAGTACGACTGTACGAGGGTTTACTGGTTCGTCTACCGTCGTCGGAGAATAACAGCAGGTGTGGGTGAGTAGAGGGATGGCTAGGCCAGCGATGGGAGTATGGTGGGGCGGTGAGGCCTGCGCAGCAGCACAGCGGGCCACGGGGAGGAGGGAGCAGGCAGTCCCGCCGGCGCTTGTTTGAGCGGCTGGAGCAGGAAGAGCAGAGATTGAAGAAGCACGATGGCCGTTGGATGGACATCCAACAGTCACTACTTGTGCGTCAACCTTTTTTTAGTAAAGCCTCACATCTGTGGAAAACAACATACAGCCCATCTGCCATTATTTCTAATAATTTACAGCCCATTTGCTATTTCTTAAGGTTTTTTTTGGAGCCCATATTCTTTCTGTTAGCATTACAGCCCATATTGTGGCCACGGTTAAAAAATTATACGAAATTTTGCATATTTCGGTGCGGTCCGAACTGTTTTTAATCCCAAAATTTCGAGTCACATTCAAACTGATTTAAAAAATAAATGTATATTAATATAAAATCCAACAAATTGTCCACGCATAAAAATCAATGCAATTTAAAATCTCGAAATGAAAAAAAGAAATTTGAAACTATTTGCCGGTTTGATGTGTTTTAAAAATAACCCATTTCTCATTACTGATAGGCCATTTTCTCGGCCAGCCGAATGAAGCTCTCCTCGTCTTGAAAGATTTGCGGCCCAACAGGCCTGACAAAGCGACTTACATGGCAAATCACAAAAAAACTGGGCTGTGGCCGTGGACCCAGCTGTCAGCCTCTCCACGTACAGCACTCTTCCGATGGAAGTCGGTCGTTGACTACATTGACCACACCGCGGCGAGAGCACCAAGCCGGTGGACGACGGCGAGGCCTAGGAAGGGGACGACGCGGAGCTGGGGAAGACGCGGCAGTGGATGCCCACGCGGAGAGGAGTACGAGGGTTCACTGGTTCGGCTGCGGTGTGAGCCTGCCATCGCCGCACAACAACAGGGGTGTGAGTGAGTGGAGGGATGGCCTGGCCAGCGGTGGGAGTAGTATGGGGGCGGTGAGGCCTCCGCGGCAGCACAGCCAGCCACGGGAGGCAGGAGCAGGCGGCACGACCGGCGCTGCTTTGGGCGGCTGGAGCAAGAAGACCAGAGGTTGAAGAAGCACTACGGCCGTCAGATGAACATCGTATGGTAACTGGAGCTAGAATCATTCATATTGACTAAGTTGACAAAGCCCTTCGTCCCCGTCAACTTGGTAGGCCCACAAGTCAGCCTCCCACTATGTTGGGTTCCAGCTGGCAGGGGGAGTATTCATTTTTTGTGCCTAATAAGGAGGCACTTCCTTGCGTGCGAAGATAGCTGGTGGGTCTGACCTGTCAGCGGGGGGCACGTTTTTTCGTGAAATACAGAGGCCCTTCCGGTGGGTCCTAGATGTCGGGTGGAGGAATCAAAGACTTGAGAAGGCGTACAGAACAAGCTAGTGTACCAGTAAAGAGACGTTCCTGAGTTTTAGAAAAAAGAGAGACGTGCTCCTGTAGCTGGTTCGAATCCAAACCTAGATTATGACTACATATGGTGCTATGCTACTCTGCAAGTAATGAAACTTAGATATTGATATGTCTCCAACGTATCTATAATTTTTGATTGTTCCATGCTATTATATATTCTATTTTGGATGTTTAATGGGCTTTATTATACACTTTTATATTATTTTTGGGACTAACCTATTAACCGGAGGCCCAACCCGAATTTCTATTTTTTTGCCTATTTCAGTGTTTCGAAGGAAAGGAATATCAAACGGAGTCCAAACTGAATAAAACCTTCGGGAACGTGATTTTTGGAACAAACGTGATCTAGAGGACTTGGAGTGGACGTTAAGAAACGAACGAGGAGGCCACGTGGCAGGGGGCGCGCCTACCCCCCTGGGCGCACCCTCCACCCTCGTGGGCCCCTGGTAGCTCTCCTGGCCGACCTCCTTCGCCTATATATACTCATATACCCTCGAAACATCAGATACGGAGCCAAACCCCTATTTCCACCGCCGCAACCTTCTGTACCCGTGAGATCCCATCTTGGGGCCTTTTCCGGCGCTCCGCCGGAGGGGGCATTGATCACGGAGAGCTTCTACATCAACACCATAGCCTCTTCGATGATGTCTGAGTAGTTTACCTCAAACCTTCGGGTCCATTGTTGTTAGCTAGATGGCTTCTTCTCTCTCTTTGGATCTCAATACAATGCTCTCCTTGATTCTCTTGGAGATCTATTTGATGTAACTCTTCTTTTTGCGGTGTGTTTGTCGAGATCCAATGAATTGTGGGTTTATGATCAAGATTATCTATGAACAATATTTGAATCCCCTCTGAATTCTTTTATGTATGATTGGTTATCTTTGCAAGTCTCTTCGAATTATCAGTTTGGTTTGGCCTACTAGATTGATCTTTCTTGCAATGGGAGAAGTGCTTAGCTTTGCGTTCAATCTTGCGGTGCTCGATCCCAGTGACAGTAGGGGAAACGACACGTATCGTATTGTTGCCATCGAGGATAAAAAAGATGGGGTTTATATCATATTGCATGAGTTTATCCTTCTACATCATTTCATCTTGCTTAAAGCGTTACTCTGTTCTTATGAACTTAGTACTCTAGATGCATGCTGGATAGCGGTCGATGTGTGGAGTAATAGTAGTAGATGCAGGCAGGAGTCGGTCTACTTGTCACGGACGTGATGCCTATATACATGATCATACCTAGATATTCTCATAACTATGCTCCCTATCAATTGCTCGACAGTAATTTGTTCACCCACCATAATACTTATGCTATCTTGAGAGGAGCCACTAGTGAAACCTATGGCCCCCGGGTCTATTTTCCATCATATTAATCTCCCGTCAACAAACTATTTCTATTACCGTTTACCCTGCAATCTTTACTTTTACTATTTACCATAAAAATACCAAAAATATTATCTTATCATCTCTATCAGATCTCACCCTCGTAAGCGACCGTGAAGGGATTGACAACCCCTTCATCGCGTTAGTTGTGAGGTTCTTATTTGTTTGTGTGGGTGCGTGGGACTCAAGCGTGGTCTCCTACTAGATTGATACCTTGGTTCTCAAAAACTGAGGGAAATACTTACGCTACTTTACTGCATCACCCTTTCCTCTTCAAGGGAAAACCAACGCAGTGCTCAAGAGGTAGTTAGAAGGATTTCTGGCGCCGTTGTCGGGGAGTCTACGCACAAGTCAAGACATACCAAGTACCCATCACAAACTCTTATCCCTCGCATTACATTATTTGCCATTTGCCTCTCATTTTCCTCTCCCCCACTTCACCCTTGCCGCTTTATTCGCCCTCTTTTTCCGTTCGCCTCTTTTTCGCTTGCCTCTTGTTTTCTTCTGTGTTGGATTGCTTGCTTGTCACGATGGCTCAAGACAATACTAAATTGTGTGACTTTACCAATACCAACAACAATGATTTTCTTAGCACTCCGATTGCTCCTCTTACCGATGCTGAATCTTTTGAAATTAATGCTGCCTTGCTGAATCTTGTCATGAAAGATCAATTCGCCGGCCTTCCTAGTGAAGATGCCGCTACCCATCTAAATAGCTTTGTTGAATTGTGTGATATGCAAAAGAAGAATGATGTGGACAATGATATTGTTAAATTGAAGCTATTTCCTTTTTTGCTTAGAGATCATGCTAAAACTTGGTTATCGTCTTTGCCTAAAAACAGTATTGATTCTTGGAATAAGTGCAAAGATGCTTTTATCTCTAAGTATTTTCCTCCCGCTAAAATCATCTCCCTTAGAAATGATATTATGAATTTTAAGCAACTTGATCCTGAAAATGTTGCACAATCTTGGGAGAGGATGAAATTAATGATAAGTAATTGCCCTACTCATGGTTTGAATTTGTGGATGATTATACAAAAAATTTATGCCGGATTGAATTTTGCTTCTAAAAATCTTTTAGATTCGGCCGCGGGAGGCACTTTTATGGAAATAACTTTAGGAGAAGCTACTAAACTCCTAAATAATATTATGGTTAATTATTCTCAATGGCACACCGAAAGATCTACTAGTAAAAAGGTTCATGCGATTGAAGAAATTAATGTCTTGAGTGGAAAGATGGATGAACTTATGAAATTATTTGCTAATAAGAGTGTTTCTTCCGACCCTAATGATATGCCTTTGTCTACCTTGATTGAGAATAATAATGAATCTATGGATGTGAACTTTGTTGGTAGGAACAATTTTGGTAACAACGCTTATAGAGGAAACTTTAATCCTAGGCCGTGTCCTAGTAATTCCTCCAATAATTATGGTAATTCCTACAACAGATCTTATGGAAATTTTTATAACATGCCCTCTGATTTTGAGACTAGTGTTAAAGAGTTTATGATTTCTCAATAGAATTTCAATGCTTTGCTTGAAGAAAAATTGCCTAAGATTGATGAATTGGCTAGGAACATGGATAGAATTTCTCTTGATGTTGATTCTTTGAAAATTAGACCTACTCCACCTAAGCATGATATCAATGAGTCTCTCAAAGCCATGAGAATTTCCATTGATGAGTGCAAAGAAAGAACCGCTAGGATGCGTGCTAAGAAAGATTGCTTTGTGAAAGCGTGTTCTTCTAGTTTTTACGAGAATAAAGATGAAGATCTAAAAGTTATTGATGTGTCTCCTATTAAATCTTTGTTTTGCAATATGAATCTTGATAATGATGGGACTGGAGATGAGTCAACTTTAGTTAGAAGGCGTCCCAAAAATTTGGAGTTTTTAGATCTTGATGCAAAAATTGGTAAAAGTGGGATTGAAGAGGTCAAAACTTTAGATATCAATGAACCCACTATTTTGGATTTCAGGGCATTTAATTATGATAATTTCTCTTTAATAGATTGTATTTCCTTGTTGCAATCCGTGCTAAATTCTCCTCATGCTTATGGTCAAAATAAAGCTCTTACCAAACATATCGTTGATGCTTTGATGCAATCTTATGAAGAAAAACTTGAGTTGGAAGTTTCTATCCCTAGAAAACTTAATGATGAGTGGGAACCTACTATTAAAATTAAAAGTAAAGATCATGAATGCTATGCTCTGTGTGATTTGGGTGCTAGTGTTTCCACGATTCAAAAAACTTTGTGTGATTTGCTAGGTTTCCGCGAATTTGATGATTGTTCTCTAAACTTGCACCTTGCGGATTCCACTATTAAGAAACCTATGGGAAGAATTAATGGTGTTCTTAGTGTTGAAAATAGGAACTATGTGCCCATAGATTTGATTGTTCTTGATACAGATTGCAATCCTTCATGTCCTATTATTCTTGGTAGACCTTTCCTTAGAACGATTGGTGCAATTATTGATATGAAGGAAGGAAATATCAGATTCCAATTTCCATTAAGGAAAGGTATGGAAAACTTTCCTAGAAATAAAATAAAATTACCTTATGAATCTATTATGAGATCCACTTATGGATTGCCTACCAAAGATGGCAATACCTAGATATATCCTTGTTTTTATGCCTAGCTAAGGGCGTTAAACGATAGCGCTTGTTGGGAGGCAACCCAATTTTATTTTAGTTTTTTTATTTTTGCTCCTGCTTAGGAATAAATCTGTGATCTATCCTCTGGTTAGATTTGTTTTTGTGTTTTAATTAGTGTTTGTGCCAAGTGAAACCTATAGGATCTTCTTGGATGATAGTTATTTGATCTTGCTGAAAATTCCAGAAACTTTATGTTCACCAAAACAATTATTCAAAATCACCAGAACATGATAAAATAATAATTCCAATTGCAGCAGATCAATAAACAAATTATTTCGGTCTTCCTATTTTGGTAGAATTTTTAGAGTTCCAGAAGTTTGCGTTAGTTACAGATTACTACAGATTGTTCTGTTTTTGACAGATTCTGTTTTTCGTGTGTTGTTTGCTTATTTTGATGAATCTATGGCTAGTAAAATAGTTTATAAACCATAGAGAAGTTGGAATACAGTGGAGTTAACACCAATATAAATAAAGAATAAGTTCAATACAGTACCTTGAAGTGGTGTTTTGTTTTCTTTCGCTAACGGAGCTCACGAGATTTTCTGTTAAGTTTTGTGTTGTGACGTTTTCAAGTTTTGGGTAAGGATTGGATGGATTATGGACCAAGGAGTGGCAAGAGCCTAAGATTGGGGATTCCCAAGGCACCCCAAGGTAAATCCAAGGACACCAAAAAGCCAAAGCTTGGGGATTCCCCGGAAGGCATCCGCTCTTTCGTCTTCGTCCATCGGTAACTTTACTTGGAGCTATATTTTTATTCACCACATGATATGTGTTTTGCTTGGAGTGTCTTGTATGATTTGAGTCTTTGCTTTTAGTTTACCACAATCATCCTCGCTGAATACACTTTTGAGAGAGACACACATGATTCGGAATTTATTAGAATACTCTATGTGCTTCACTTATATCTTTTGAGCTGTATAGTTTTTGCTCTAGTGCTTCACTTATATCTTTTAGAGCACGGCGGTGTTTTGTTTTATATAAACTATTGTTTTCTCATGCTTCACTTATATTATTTTGAGAGTCCTACAAAACAGCATGGTAATTTGCTTTAATTGTGAAATTAGTCCTAATATGATAGGCATCCAAGATTAAAAAAAACTTTCTTATAAGTGTGTTGAATACTAAGAGAAGTTTGATGCTTGATAATTGTTTTGAGATATGAAGATGGTGATATTAGAGTCATGCTAGTTGAGTGGTTATGAATTTGAGAAATACTTGTGTTAAAGTTTGTGATTCCCGTAGCTTGCACGTATGGTGAACCGTTGTGTGATGAAGTCGGAGCATGATTTATTTATTGATTGTCTTCCTTATGAGTGGCGGTCGGGGACGAGAGATGGTCTTTTCCTACCAATCTATCCCCCTAGGAGCATGCGCGTAATACTTTGTTTTGATAACTAATAGATTTTCGCAACAAGTATATGAGTTCTTTATGACTAATGTTGAGTCCATGGATAATATGCACTCTTATCCTTCCACGATTGCTAGCCTCTCTACTACAGCATCTTTTCGCCGGTATCATACACCCACCATATACCTTCCTCAAAACAGCCACCATACCTACCTATCATGGCATTTCCATAGCCATTCCGAGATATATTTCCATGCAACTTACCACCGTTTCGTTTACTATGACACGCTCCATCATTGTCATATTACTTTGCATGATCATGTAGTTGACATCGTATTTGTAGCAAAGCCACAGTTCATTATCTTCATACATGTCACTCTTGATTCATTGCATATCCCGGTACACCGCCGGAGGCATTCATATAGAGTCATATTTTGTTCTAAGTATTGAGTTGTAATACTTGAGTTGTAAGTAAAAAAAAGTGTGATGATCGTCATTATTAGAGCATTGTCCCAAGTGAGGAAAGGATGATGGAGACTATGATTCCCCCACAAGTCGGGATGAGACTCCGGACTAAATAAAAAAAGAGGCCATAAACAAAGAGAAAAGGCCCAACCAAAAAAATGAGAGAAAAGAGAGAAGGGACAATGCTACTATCCTTTTTCCACACTTGTGATTCAAAGTAGCACCATGATCTTCATGATAGAGAGTCTCCTATGTTGTCATTTTCATATACTAGTGGGAATTTTTCGTTATAGAACTTGGCTTGTATATTCCAATGATGGGCTTCCTCAAATTGCCCTAGGTCTTGGTGAGCAAGCAAGTTGGATGCACACCCACTTAGTTTTCATTATTGAGCTTTCATACACTTATAGCTCTAGTGCATCCATTGCATGGCAATCCCTACTCACCCACATTACTATGTATTAATGGGCATCTCCATAGCCCGTTGATACACCTAGTTGATGTGAGACTATATTCTCCTTTTTGTCTTCTCCACAACCACCATTCTATTCCACCTATAGTTCTATATCCATGGCTCACGCTCATGTATTGCGTGAAGATCGAAAAAGTTTGAGAACACCAAAAGTATGAAACAATTGCTTGGCTTGTCATCGAGGTTGTGCATGATTTAAATATTTTGTGTGGTGAAGATAGAGCATAGCCCGACTATATGATTTTGGAGGGATAACTTTCTTTGGCCATGTTATTTTGAGAAGACATGATTGCTTTATTAGTATGCTTGAAGAATTATTACTTTTATGTCAATATTTAGCTTTTCTCTTGAATTTTTCGGATCTGAATATTCATACCACAAATTAGAGAATTACATTAAAAATTATGCTAAGTAGCATTCCACATCAAAAATTCTGTTTTTATCATTTACCTACTCAAGGACGAGCAGGAATTAAGCTTGGGGGTGCTTGATACGTCTCCAACGTATCTATAATTTTTTATTGTTCCATGCTATTATATATTCCGTTTTGGATGTTTAATGGGCTTTATTATACATTTTTATATTATTTTTGGGACTAACCTATTAACCGGAGGCCCAGCCCGAATTGCTGTTTTTTTGCCTATTTCAGTGTTTCGAAGGAAAGGAATATCAAACAAAGTCCAAACGGAATAAAACCTTCGGGGACGTGATTTTCGGAACAAACGTGATCCAGAGGACTTGGAGTGGACGTCAAGAAACGAACCAGGAGGCCACGAGGTGTAACATCCCAAAATTCTAAATTTTCGAATGTTATATTAAATAGATAGACTTGATTGCTTGTTTGATTGATTGTGTGAAATTGAGTGAAATTCGAAACTTTTCTAAAGTTAAATGAGAGGGAATAAAAGGACTTTCCCAAACTTTCTTTTTTTCATTTTATGTTCTCCATGAATTCAAATTCTTTTCACCACAAAACCCTGGAGAGAAGATGACATGACTTCTTCCATTTATTTAAATAAAAAGGGGTGTTGAAAATATTTGAATTTCATTTGAAAATATTTCCAATTCTGAAACTTTATGCAACTCAATGATTTTCACGAGAGAAGATAAAATGACTTCTTCAAATTATATGAAATATGAGTTGGGAGTTTAAAAGGATCAAATTCAAAGTCCTTTTGGAAATTATTTTCAATTTGGAGTTATTTGGGTTTTATTCAAATTATTTTTCTCCAAAAGTAAAATATACGGAAAATAGGGTAACATGATTCCCTACAATAGAAAATTGGAGACAAATTAATTTGAAATCATTTTGGTATTTTTAAAATGATTTTTAGTGGGTTTTATTGCACCAGAAGCACTCTTTGCTTTATTTGAATATTTGAGGATTTTATTTGACGTTAGTAAAATGTTCATGCTGTAGGAAATATTTTTCTGAAAATTTTGATGAATTATATGCCTATATAATATTTTTATTTGTTTTGTTTTATTTGTTTTTGATCGTCTGGAAAATCTTTATTAAAAAAAACTTCTTTCCCCGCGGGCCAACTGGGCCGAAGCCCAGCCAGCCGGCCGAGCCCCGCGCTGCGCCCCGCTCGTCCCTGAGCTCGGGACGAACTCCCGCACCCGCACGGCGTAGTCGCCGCCGTACGCCGCCCGGACTCCCTCCGCCGCCTCTCCGTTGCCCCCTCGCCCACGCCTCACGCCTCCTCCCCTCCTTAAATAGCGGCCCCGGGCCCCGCCTCTCTCTCTCTGCCGCGAGCGCCGCCGCCCAACACCGAGTCCGGCCGGGACTCCTCCCGCGCCGCCTTGCCCCCTCCCCCAAGCAAGCCCCTCCTCCTTTTATACCCCGCCCCC
>NC_057805.1:457924981-457926450 GCF_018294505.1 Triticum aestivum | reverse complement strand
GCGCCACCGCCGCTGCCCCGCCTCGCCGGACCTCGCCGGAGGTAAAGCCGCCGTTGCCGCCACCGTTTTTTTTAGAGAAAACCGATTCGGTTTTTTTTAACCCTAAGTTCATTTTGTTAGAATAGATCGATTTTTTTTCCGGTTTAGTTTATTCAGCGGACGTTCGTCCGTATGTTCGTTTTAACAAACGGTTTTCACTCGTTAGTTACAGACAATGAACGTTCGTTCGTTAGCCTGTTCGCCAGTTTTTCTTTTTCTTGGATTTCCCGCTATTATTTTCAATCACGATTTCTGATCCGATTTTCGTTAGTTTATCTTTTCGCTCGTTTATCGGAATCAGGCGATTCAAGCGCCTAGATCTTCGTCTCGAAACCCTCTTTCTGGTTGATCAACTTGAACAAGATTTTGGTACTATAAAATTTGACTTTAGTTCAGATTAGTAAACGGATCTTGTTTCCTTCGCAGTTTGAGTTTCGTTGCTCCGTTTGATTTGATTCTTTGCGCAAACCAGAGTTCTTAAGTTGAATTTTCTGGTCAATTCTTCTTATTTGAGTTTTGCCCATGCATCTTTGCTTGATTGCTTATGTATGCTACTATTTGTTTGCGACAGAATTCCCGGAGTGCGAAGTGTGCTACTACGAGTCCCTAGGTTTTGCGGATCATCAGCAAGGCAAGTAACATATTGATCATACTCTTTTCATACCCATTTTTTGTGCATTAGTTCCAATCCTCAAACATTGCATGATTAGGAGGCTTTGCTGACGATCCGCAAAACCTAGGGACTCGTAGTAGCACGCTTCGCACTCCGGGAATTCTATCGCAAACAAACAGTAGCATACATAAGCAATCAAGCAAAGATGCACGGGCAAAACTGAAATAAGAAGAATTGACCAGAAAGTTCAACTTAAGAACTCCGGTTTGCGAAAAGAATCAAATCAAACGGAGCAACGAAACTCAAACTGCGAAGGAAACAAGATCCGTTTACTAATCTGAACTAAAATCAAATTTTATAGTACCAAAAATCTTGTTCAAGTTGATTAAACAGAAAGAGGGTTTCGAGACGAAGATCTAGGTGCTTGAATCGCCTGATTCCGATAAACGAGCGAAAAGATAAACTAAAACAAAAATCGGATCAGAAATCGCGATTGAAAATAATCGCGGAAAATCCGAGAAAAAGAAAAACTGACGAACAGGCTAACGAACGAACGTTTGTTGTCTGTAACTAACGAGTGAAAACCGTTCGTGAAAACGAATGTACGGACGAACGTCCGCTGAATAAACTAAACCAAAAAAAGATATATTCTAAAAAACGAACCTAGGTTTAAAAAAACGAATCGGTTTTCTCTAAAAAAAAACCGGCGGCGGCAACGGCGGCTTTACCTCCGGTGAGATCCGGCGAGGCGGGGCTGTGGATCCGACGAGGCGGGGCGGCGGCAGTGGCGCGGTGGTGCGGCGGCGTGCGGCGCGGC